>NW_015169789.1:222930-227060 GCF_001447785.1 Gekko japonicus
TTGCGAAGGAGTGAAGGGTTGAATACCAGAGGTGCAGCACCATCTTTCACTGTTCAGGGTGGTGGTTCTCTCTTTTGAATTCTCACAGGATATACATTTTATCTGTGACATTCATCTGTTGTACATTTGCCCACATATGTCTCAAACAAAATTATCCTCCCCTCCAAATCTTGCCTGACAAGACCAGATTCCAGAGGCAGAAATATATATTTAGCACCTACTTTGATAAAGCAGTATATACTTACATTTTCATGGATTTCTCTGTAGGTGCATGACCACCCAGTGTGTTGGAGTGGGCAGGTGGGCAAAGGGATTGATGTCATGAGCATGGACAATTCACTATTTTCTATAGGATTAGTGGATTATAAACCATTAATTATTGTGGGTAGAATCAGAAGGCTTCCTGTACTGACTAAATAGTAAATTATCCTCCTGCTCCTGTATCTGGAAATCCTAACAATAGAACATCAGTTCAGGATCTCATCATCCTCCCACGTAGTCCTCACACTCCATCAGAAAGCAGGTGGGGTGTGTGCAGATTGCAATGGACAATCATGCAACTGTTTGACAGGAGAGAAATTTGCAATGATCATTTTGAAAACATTACTTGTGCAATAGCCCAGCAAGGTGAAAGTAGGGATTGCAGCCTGGAGGCAGCCCTTTGATGGGGATGCTCTTGCACTTTAAGATGAAATTACCCTAAAAAGTGGGTGGCTGTGGAGAATGGCACTGCTACGGAGAAAGTTAAAGCCAATGCCGAGAAGGGCAAGTACGCATTCACTCATAGCACTCACTGCACAAAACACAGTGCATCTGTCAATACTTGAAGTCATCATGTGGGAAAAGGTCAGGAGACAATGAAAGGACATTCTCCTTACTCTTATTTTTTAAAATGGATACTAGAGTGATATGGAGGCAACTTTCTGAAAATACTGAGGGAGTTGATGTGCAGCCAGGACATTCCTCATCAAATCTTTCTAGTGCCCTTGAAAAGCTCCCAAACCTGCGCAAGCCATCTTATCACAGTGCCCAATGACCCAGTCATCAAGCTCAGGAAACCAGAGGAAATCTTTCTCACCCATAATATAAACCCCTGCAATGAAAGCGTGCGTATGCCCAGAAGAGTATATTTGTCATGTGTGTTTATTTCCAGAAGTTATGTATTTGAAGAGATGTTAGCAGGAGGTGCTGAACTCCAATCAGTGTCCCTCCCTCTCAGCCAGTGGGTCGCATTTCAAATCTCAGAGCCTGCCTGGGAGAAAAATGGCACTCTGTAGCAGGCAGTAGGATTAGCAGTAAAGGGGAGTAGCAGGCAGAGGATTAGCAGTTAGCACTCCCCATCCTGTACTAGAAATTGCCCCTCACCCCCACAGCTTTATTGCTATTTGATTGGCAGTCAGTGTTCAAAGACACAGTCTGCTACCTTTCCACCTGGCTCCACCCTTTGTGTTTTCAGCCTGGCCCCTTTAGAATTAAGCCACTGATGAGAATCTCAGTGTCAAATGTGCTATGTGAAACAGCCCTGCAGTATGGAGCAGTGTTTTTTTCTCTCTGGCACCCTGCTGGCACAACCAACAGGAAAGTCCCCTTCTTTCATACAATCATGCCATTAGGCCCATTGCACTATCAAGATGAGTATACTTCCCTCACATGGAAGCTGGTGGCAGTCACACAGCCTGCTTGTTTGTTACTGTTGTTACAAGGATCCCAGGAACTGTGTTGGGGTGCATATATCATTACCAAGGGAAGGGAATGGGGTAGAGGAAAACAAGATGAAGAGAAAAAGTCAAGCATGTCATTTAAAAAATAGTGCCCTTTATTATAAATTAAATGAATGTTTTGTTTCAAAATCCCTTGAATATAAATATAAATAGATGTGCAAAGTTTTCTTCCGCATTTGATTTTTGGTTGAGTCTTCAAGCATGTCTAACAGCCTGCAAGGCTGAAGGGTGGAATCTTTATAAAAGACAGAATGATTTTAGGCAGGACTGTAAACATTTCTTTTCTGTAAAAACAAAACCTCATCTGCCCTTCTAAAACCCTGATGTGGAAAAAAATGAAAATGAACACACAAAATTTTGGTTACAGTTTTTTTAAAAAAACAAAAAAACTTATGCTAGAGTTCCAGGTAATTCTGTTGTTGCTACATTCCTGTATGTTTCAGTTATTCAGTGCAGTTAAGGGCCCAACAAATCCACAATCCTTGCTGTAGATGGGAGACCACTCTTTGAGGAACTGGAAACCCAAGAATGAAGGCAAGACATTATTGGTCTAGGTAGGAGAAGCTAAAGTGGAACAACGCTTTGGGGGAAGTGGCTAGATCATTTCTTATCCATTTGGATGTTTTCAAAGCAGTGATGCAGCTTCTCAGAAGCATGTCCTCCTTTGCTTACATAATGGCCCAGAGAGTGAATGGCATTGTCCCCATGTGATGTGCAGTAAATCCAAGGAATAAGAGCAGGATGTGGATTCCACAGCTTAGTCCCTTGAATGAATGCATGCCAGCATCCTTTGAGGAACAGGCTTGGGGTGAAAAAAGATTCTGCCCCTCAAGGAGCATGAGAGAGGTAAAGTAAAAATTTTTATTTAAAAAAGATTTCCCCTTAAAACTGAGGAAAATCAGTCTTCAGGCACTAGCTGGATTCCAGTGCATTTATTCCATTGTCTACAGAATGGTTTTGGTCAGAGGTTAGAAGAGGCGGTGGTGGCAGGGCCAGTGCAGAGCGAAAAAAGTTCTGTTGGTTAGGGAGATGGCAAACCATTCTCTCATACCCAGCATAAGCCCTACGCAGACCAAAGTCTTTAGTGGGCTGCAGCAGGCAAGGGCAATTGTATCTTGGAGCAGCAGCCCATTCCATAGTCCAGCAGCAGCCATCTCTCCCAGAAAGCACCCCTTGGCAAACCCTCCCGTACTAACAACAGCAAGACAGTCTTTGTGCTGGCCAGAGGCCCATCCCTTCTCTTATTCCACAAGCTAGAAGGTGGCTCCATGTTGCCCTGTATGTTCCTTGTTCATCCTGTCCTGCTTTTAAATTCACGTGTTCCTCTCTTTTTTTGTGCTTGCATCATGTGCTCCCCCTTCAGGAAACCCTCTAGAAGGGTGCGTCGTACTGGTCCAGGAATTCTTTGATGGGAGCTGGGAGCTGGGTCATCTTCTCATAGGAGTTCAAGTGCCCATTGACCGTCTTGCGGCACAAGTGCTGCAGCGTGGACACATTGGAGGAGAGTGGCCGGCTCAGCACCAGGGGGATCTTCTCTCCACCTGAGTAGATGTAGTAGGCACGTTTGGGGTGTGAGGCCTCGCCAGGCTGCTGCTCCGGGAGGGGCATGTAGTGATGGACCAGCTTGAGGACACAGTCGAAGCGAGGCACCGGCTGGCTGCTGTGGGGGTCGCTCTGGAGGGAGAACTTGCCCCCCTCGCACTGGATCCGCAGGTTCTTGGTGCCGGACTCGGTCTTGACGCTGAGGGTGAAGAAGTGGCGCTGGTCGGAGCTGTCCCGGATGAGGAAGGTGCCGGTAGGCTCGGCGCTGAGCAGCAGGTTGGCTTGGCCGCCGGTCACGGCGCTCCAGTAGAAGCCGCTCTCCTGCAGCTTGCGCACGGCGTTCACCACCAGCTGGTACTCGCTCTTGGAGCTGAACGTCTTGAGGCGCAGGCTGGTGTCCAGCGGGTGGCTCATCCCGGCGCTGGGGAACTTGCTGTGGGTGACCATGGCGCAGGGAGCCAGCTTTCCGGGAGGTCGGGGCTGCTGCTGCCCAGTGCAGCGGCGGCTGGCGAGCGGACCTAAGAGGAAGCGCGGCAGGGGAGGAAAGGTGTGAGACAAAAGGCTGCTCCGTCCGTCCCCGCAGGGCCCGTCCCACGCCATCCGTCCGTCCTCCCCGGGCACACGGCAGGGAGGGAAAGTGGCTGCCGCCGGAAACCTCCCCCTGTGCGCTTGCCAGCCCTGAAGAGGTATTCCCCCGCTGGGTCCCGGACCCCGCGCCCTCGAGCCAGGCGCCCCCTCTGCCGAGTGTGAGTCCCGCGGGGAACCCCCCCTCCGGCTGCCAGCCTTCCCCCCCTCTCGCCGCCTCGGGGCAAGAGGCGCCACGCGCTCGAGGCGGGCACGGCGCCTTCCCCCGGCGCACAGAAGCCC
>NW_015169789.1:227349-227764 GCF_001447785.1 Gekko japonicus
AGGGGGGGGGGAGGAGGGGCGGGAGTCACGTCTCCCCTGGCCGGCGAGGGCCGCGGGGGCTCTGCTGGGCGAGGGGGCTTCTTGGGAAGGGAGGCGCGGAGCCTCCCTCGGGGCAGCCCGACTGGGGGAAGGGCGGGGGCTGGCAAGAGCGCCTCCTGGGCAGGCAGAAGCCCCGTTTCCAGGAACAGATGGGAAGGGGATCCAGGGAGACGACGGGGCACCCCCCCCTCCCCATGTGTCATCCTGAGATCCTTTCAGAGAGGAGGCGCCCCAGGGGAAAAGACAACTCAGCCTCAGTGGGGCGCCTGTGAAGGGTAAAGGAGGGGAGGCTTTGCTGCCGAACACTAATTGCAACACATACCTCTCCCCCCCCCCCCCCCCCCGCGGGGGGGGACCCCCCGGCGGCTTTACGCCC
>NW_015169789.1:227862-263268 GCF_001447785.1 Gekko japonicus
CCAGTTCTTGTAGCCCCCCCCCCCCCCCTCCCGCAATAGTTCCTCTTTTCGTATTTTCCTGAGTGCAGGTAAAACAGAAGATCGAGGAGGGCAGATAAGGCGCTAGAGGGCGTCCTTCTTGCCCGGGCTGGGATGTTGCAGGGACGTTTTACTGGCCCACCTAATACAAAGGAAGGGCCAGTCAGGTCACTACCCTGACACAATTTGCAACAGGAAGACCGAACCTGGGAGTTTTCTGGCATCAATTCAGTCCCATTTGGTTGGAGGACTGCCAGCCAAATTTCCGTTTGAGAAGTTTGTGTTCTGCAAATCAGTCTTCTCCAGGAAGCCAAGGGCTGGGAGGTGGAACTTGTGTTCTCCCTGTAGGCACTTGGATTCCTTGTGATGCAAGGAATCTTGTATGTCTGTGGACCTTGACAATATAAACTATCTGTTTGCGTGGCTAAAATTCAGAGTAGCTATAGCTAGCATTCTGTGTATTACATTTGAAGCTGCTGGTGTACCAAAACCCAATTTCTATGACAAATGGGGATTTTTTTTAAAAAAATAGCCATTTGGTGCCTCTTGGGATGGAAATGGTAGGGACTGCAAGAAGCTGAAGTGCCAATATAATCCTGTTAACATGATAAGTATCTTGTGCCATATTCAGTGTTCCTCTAAGCTGAGTTGGTGTGAGCTAGCTCACAGTTTTTTAGCCTCTGGCTCACACATTTTTGTCTTGGTTCAGCAAGGACGGCTCCAGAGCAAACTGATTTATGCAATAGGCAAATCGCTCGCTCACAACTTTAATGCCCATAGCTCACAAGGTAGAATTTTTGCTCACAAGACTCCACAGCTTAGAGGGAACATTGGCCACATTCCTGTTCACTGTTGATTGGATTATGAACACCCCATTTCCTCAACAGCTCAGCTAGCTTTTCCTTCTTGATCCCCCTCACCCATGTTTTTGCAAAGGCATCTCAAATATATGTGCAGATTAACGTTTGAGTCCAGTGGTTTATACCTTGAATAAAACTTCATTGGTCTTAAAGGTGCCACAGGATTCAAATTTTGTTCTGCTGTTTCAGACCAACAAGGCTACCCACTGGAATCTGTGCAGATTGTTTAGGAGGAAAGCTACATCATATTTATTTACTTAGACAACATATACATACTGCCTCTCCAGAGACCTTCTCTAGGTGGCTAGACCTGCTCTGCAAAGCATCCAGGGGAATCCTCTCTGGCTAGGTAGCTCCTTGGGCTGCTGTCACTCAAAAGACATTTCCTGAACATCCCACTGGAGAATGCTGGAAAACATTTTCAAGTGTTTGTTCTGGAAAAGGTGTCCCTCCCTCCATCTCAGCCCCCAGACTTAGCTTTTTGTAGTGTTTGGCAGGGCATCCTTGGGCTATGGAAAGGTTTGGGGCTTAATTATCCACAGAGCTCAAAAGACAAAAAAACAACAAAACCAACCCTCTTTTTTTAAGGGCTGCATTCCATGCTATCCTCGCTTGCCCTTCCCAGAAAAGCTGCAGGGAAGAGAGACAAACCCAGATGGAAACATTTGGGAACAAGAAGGGCAAGATGCTCTCCCCCTCTGTTGTCTTGGTTCAGTGCTTGAGGGCTCAGGGAAACAGGTCAGGTTACTGCATTAACCAATAACTGGACATGCTGCGGCAGCGATTCTTAAGGGAAGGAGTCGGTGTGGCAAGACAAGCTGGAGATATAGGAGACCTTCCCAGTAAATGATGGGCTCTATTTGGAGCTCAGCTGCTGAAGTCACTGCAGGGCAAAAGCAATGTGGTGTACAGGCTGGAGAGGCAGACAGGGCAAGGGCTGGTGAAAAGGCGAAGCCTTTTGTACAGCGGCCATGGAAGAAATTTTCCCCACTTTATGCAGCAATGGTGTTTGTTGCTGCAACACTGATTTTGATGTTTCCCATGAGAGGTGTGCCCCCTAAAGAGTTGGAAACAGGCTTCCCAAGCGTGGCTGCTGTGTGTTTAAGGAGACCCATCTACCCTATGCACTGCATATAGGTACTGTGGAAAAGGCTGGTGTCAGGCTGCTTTCACACAGAGGCAGAGAAGGTGCTCCTGCTATGGCAGTGTTGGCCATGTTGCGGGAGCAGATGGGGACTACAGCAAGCATGATTGCTGTTTAAGACATGAAGGATCTGTTAGGTGGTCAGATGGCCAGTTCAGGCTGAGAACAGATATACATCATTTCAGAGTTAGGGTGTGTGTGTATGGGACTCAGTGGTCGAATACCTGCTTTGTATGTAGAGAGTCCCAGGTTCAACCGTTGGCATCTCCAGCCTTTGCCTAGAGAGCCGTTGCCAATCATAGTAAGTATAGGATAGTCCGGAGATCTCAGGCAACTTCATGTGATGGGCACAAACCAAAAGCTGCACCAAGCCCACGGACAAAACAGAGCGGACAGCCTGCCTATCACCTCTCTTCCTACACTTCAAGTCATCTTTGACTTCACAGTCAGGTATGCGAGTTGATAGAGGAGCAAAGGTGGCATCCAAGCAGAACTTGCCCCATGGTAGCCCCTCATGCCTTTTTCTGTGCACACCTTTACACAGCATTAATAGCTCAATAAATATTCAGTTGTGACTTGATCTGGATGTCTGAGGCTCTGCTCCATTATCAGGAGTGGGATGTCCTTCAGGGGAGCACTGTGTGTTTTCTTTGAGCTCAAACTGCCTTCCATTCCCTAAATGTTTGCAAAGAGTGGCACAGGCACTGGAGAAGCAGAGTTGTAAAATTAATCACCAGAGATGTCACTGGAATTCCAATCAGTGGCTCTAACACTCCACACAGGCACATCCATGGCTGCTGTAAGGGATGTGCCTGTGTGGAATGTTAGAGCCACTGATTGGAGTTCCAGTGCCTCCAGTGCCTGTGCCACTCTTTGCAAACATCTGTATATTTTAATTTCTTTTTGTCCTCACTCCTCAGTGGCTGTGTGTCCCCCCCATTGTGCAAAGCCTGTGCTGGAGCTCTCATTTGGCCTTTTTTTTTTAAAGAGATCTGAACAATGCTGTGGCTATCAGCACAGACAGTTTTCTTTTTAAACTCAGGAAGGGCCCATAATGTCCCTCTCTGTCCCTTCCTGTGCAAAGGTGCTGGAAGAAAGAAACAAGGACTCACACACTTGTCTCTCCACCCCTTTCAATATTCAGATCATGGCTGGCATATGAAACCACATTAGCCTGTGTTCAGCAACTGGTCTTGGCCTTGGCCAGGCATTTTCTCTCATTTTGGAATTTTTCAGCCAGAGACTCTACCGTAACTCACCTGGTGGCTTCTTGCTGGGATGCGTGTGGGGTGGGGGCAGCAGCAGATCTGTTAGGTTTGACCTTCAGAAGAGGCCTTGGCTAATTGCATGATTCTCTCACTGAGAGAATGAAGGAGGGAGAACCTTCCCTGCCCCAGAGCAGCTGCCACAGCCAGCTAGGAATAAACACCACCAAGCTGTTCTGGGAAGTGAAGCTGCAGCAGCAGTGCGACAGCTGCTCTGAAATGCAAACAACACAATACTGCACAAAGCCCTTTCCTGGAGTAGAAGCCTAGTGCAGGAAGATGTGAAAGTCAAGCCAGGTGCTGCAAAGGCTGAGCTCTGGTGGTTGATTTCTCACACATGCAGAACAGAACAGCTGGGGCCCAAGCCTAATGGGAAGCCTTGCCTCTCTTCACTGGAGAAGCAGGGGAGCAGACAGATAGCCAAGCTCCACGTAAGCACAGTGGCACTTTGGCATCCAGAAGAAGTTCTGGGTCTGAGCCCTGCAGAGTTCTCTTGAGAATTGAATTCATTGCCTTTGTACCCCACAAAAGAGCTCCAGGCAGCTTCCATATACTTTATTTTTGTATTTTTATTTGTTTGATTATATACCGCCCTCCCCATGGACGGGCTCAGGGCAGTTCACAACAGGTGGTCCCAGGAGGTTTCCCATTCAGGCATCTTATTGGGTCACTTCATGTGGAAGCTCAGGAATTGGAAATTGGCTGTGAGGCTTTCGCGAGCTATTTCGCAGATAAAGTCCTGTCGCTCCGCCACGACCTCCCCACCACAGTTGAGACAGTAACAGAACTCAAGGCTCCATGCGCGTCTTCTGGTCAAGTTCTGGATTATTTCGGTCCGCTCAGCCTAGAGGTCGACAAAGTACTCTCATCGGTTCACCCAACCACCTGCAGCCTTGATCCATGCCCAACATGGCTAATTAAAGCTGGCCGTGATGGGTTACGAGGGGCACAAGTCCCTCATAGAGGGGCTGTTCCCTAGTGCCCTAAAGGAGGCAGTGGTCCGCCCCCTTCTAAAAAAGCCAACATCGGATTCAGCTGAATTGGCTAATTACCGACCGGTATCCAATTTGCCCTATCTGGGCAAATTAATTGATAAGGCGGTGGCGAACCAGCTGCAGGGTTTTTTGGATGACGCCTCCATATTAGACCCCTTCTAGTCCGGCTTCCGACTAGGCCACGGGACAGACACGGTCCTGGTCGCCCTCACAGACGATCTTCAGAGGCATCTGGATCGAGGTGGTGTGGCAATGTTGATGTTGTTAGACCTGTCAGCGGTGTTTGACATGGTCGACCACCAACTACTGACCTACTGCCTCGCCGATACCGGGATTCAGGGGTTTGCCTTGCAGTGACTGTCCTCGTTTCTCCAGGGTCGGGGACAGAGGGTGGTGGTTGGGGAACAGCTCTCCAGAAGGCACCCGCTAGTTTGCGGAGTGCCCCAAGGAGCAGTGCTTTCCCCAATGCTGTTTAACATCTACATGCACCCCCTTGCCCATTGCCCGGAGACATGGATTGGCCTGTCACCAATATGCTGATGACACCCAGCCCTATCTGTTGTTGGACAGCCAGTCAGACTCTAGTCTGAGAGATCTGGACCTGGCGTTGAAAGCTGTGGCTGGTTGGCTTAGACTGAGCCAAGTGAAATTGAATCCGATGAAGACAGAGGTCCTTTGCCTGAGTTGGAGTGGCCCAAGATTAGGGATCCCTCTCCTGACCTTTGATGGGGTGCCGTTGGTGCCAGTGCCAGAGGTTAGGAGCTTGGGGGTGCTCCTGGATACCTCCCTAATGATGGAGGCCCAGGTAGCAGCCACTGCGAAGTCTGCCTTTTACCATCTACAGCTAATTAAGCAGTTGGTTCCCTTCCTTGAATGCAATGACCTTGCAACAGTGATCCACGCAGTGGTCACTTCAAGATTGGATTACTGCAATGCTCTCTACATGGGGCTGCCCTTGTCCCAAATCCGGAAGCTGCAGCTGGAGCAGAATGCAGCGGCGAGGCTGTTGCTGTGTCCTTCCATGCGGGAACACATCCAGCTCATCCTAAAAGCACTGCACTGGCTGCCTATAGCATACCGGATACAGTGCAAGGTGCTGGTTTTAACCTTGAAAGCCCTATATGGTTGGGGACCTATCTACCTAAGGGACCTCCTTTCCCCATATGTGCCCCAGAGAGATCTGGATCCCAAAATCGCCTGGCCCTTCCGGGCCCAAAAAAGGCCATGTTGGCCACAACAAGGGCCAGGGCCTTTTCCGTAGCAGCCCCTCACTGGTGGAATGAGCTCCCGGATGACATAAGGGCCCTGCGGGACCTTTTGCAGTTCTGCAGGGCCTATAAAACGGAGCTCTTCCACCAGGCTTTCAAGTAGGGTGCCACCTTGACATCATGGCCCTGGCCCAAATATCAATACCACCACCAACCTGGTCTTAACATCAATACCACCAGCAGCCGGATGATAAACAGCCTAGCAGGAGCCTGGAGGCAGCCATTCAAATGATGAGTGTATGTCGCCATCTGTATTATAGCTATATGCAGTGTATTCATAGTTTATATTGTAATTTTAATGGAATGCTGGTTTTAGTATATATATTGGAGTTTTAATGCTTTTATTTATATCTATGTAGTTAGCCGCCCTGAGCCTGCCGAAAGCGGGGAGGGCAGGATACAAATATAATAAATAAATAAACAATGGTTGTGGGTGTGTGTTTGGGTGTGTTTAGCTATGAGAATATAAGCCGGCCTCGGGCCAAACTATCTCATCTCAAGTCCTCCATGTAACCAATAAAGTATGAGCTGTAGTCACGCTACTCCACATCAGTCTCAGTACTTTATACTGGTGACGAGGATGGGATTCTGATGAGCGAGCCTGACTCTTCATCCAGCACAGCACTGAGCGTCCATCCAGTGGAGGCCGCTGCGCCCCGCATCACTCCCAAGCAGCACTGCAACATGCCCTGCTCCCTTGGCACCGCTCCCCACTCTGCTCAAGGGTAATGGCTGTTGCTCTGGGACGCCTCGAGGTCTTCGACCCCACACGCCCCGAGTTTTGGGAATCATGGGTAGACCAGCTCACCAGCTTTTTTACCTACCACGAGGTCACCGATGCCAGAAAGAAACGGGCTCTAGTCCTCAGCACATGTGGAGTGGCCACCATTCGTCTAGCAAAAAGCCTCCTGGTACCCAAGATGCTCATGGAAAATACCTACGATGAGATTGTCGTGGTCTTAACGAGGTACTATGCGCCCAAGCCCACAACGATGGCCAGATGCATGGACATCCAAGCGTGCCTCCAAAAGCCCAGTGAGATGGCTGCCGCCTTCATGGCCGACATCCACCAACACGCGATGGAGTGTGGGTTCACAAAGGTGGAAGAAAACATCCTAACCCAATTCGTTTGGGGCCTGTGAGATGCCCAACTCTGCTGCAAGCTTGTCGGTACTGCCGACCTCACGCTAGATGGAGCCCTCGAGACGGCCACCATGTTTGAGGGCTCCCACCACGACTGACCGCCATCATTGACACACCATGCGTCCCCAGCCACGGCGTCCAACAACTTGGACGAAGATGAAGTCTTGCTTGTCCGTCAGCCCAACCGCTGGATTCCACGGACCCCGTCCGAAGCAGCCGCTCTCTGATAAGCATGCTACCCAAGCACCCTGCGCCAGCTGTGGAAACACACATGCACACACGACATGCTGTTTCCGTGACGCCATCTGTGGAGCATGTGGGAAGCAACGCCATATCACCAGCGCCTGCCGATCCAAGGGACACCACTGCTGGCCGACCACACATCAGGAAACTGCAGAGCTGCACAACGTACACTGAAATCAGGTACATTACCTACCCCGGGGGTCCCCAGACAAAATAAAAGTGACTGTGTTGATCGAGGGTGCACCCTGTGTAATGGAACTGGACACGGGGTTTTCCCTATCCATCGTATCAGACACCCTCCGAGGCCTGTGCCCACATGGGGGACCCCCATTGCAGAAGATCGACCTTGTGCTGTGGGACTTTCAGAAGAACCCGGTGGCCATCAAGGGGGTGGGATGATTCCAGGTGAAGTACAGGGACTTCAAGGGGCGTTTGGACTTGGTTGTGGTAAAAGGCTGCCTCATCAGCGTATTGGGACTTTCTTGGCTCACCGCCCTAGGCCTTGGGGTGACGGGGTACACCAAGTGCATGCTGGGGACTTTAATACAGTGTGTGATGAGTTTCCAGGTGTGTTCGACGGTATGCTCAGCTGCTACACGGGCCCCTGGTTGCTCTCGCCCTTGACCCCGCGGTGGGGCCCATCTGCATGCGAGCCCGTCGGCCTCCGCTTGCCCTCTGGCCCAAGATAGAAGCAGAACTAGACCTTTTGGTGAACGAGGGGGTGCTGGAACCGGTGACCCACGCGTTGTAGGAAACCCCTATCATCACCCCAGTGAAGCCCAATGGGGACGTGAGGATTTGTGCAGATTAGAAGTGCACAATTAACAAAGGCCTGCAGGATCACGAGTATCCTGTTCTGGTGGTCAGCCATGATCTAGCTTCCTTGGCGGGTGCAAAGATCTTTGGGAAGCTGGACATGGCTCAGGCGTACCAGCAACTCCCGGTTGATGACACCACGGCAGAAGCCCAGACCATAGTGACACACAGGGGGGCTTTCAAAGTGCGGCGGCTGCAGTTTGGTGTTAGCGTGGCCCCAGGTATCTTTCAGAATTTAATGGACTGTCTCCTTGGCATCCCCGGGGTACAACCCTTTATTGATGATGTACGGACAAGGTCTTTACAGAACGTCTGCACGCCGTCCTCCAGCATTTCCACGCCGTGGGCCTGAAAGTCAAACACGAAAAGTGCCTGCTGGGGGTGCCCCGGGTTGAGTTCCTGGGCTTTGTGGTGGATGCTTGGGGCATCCATCCTACCCCAAACAAAATTACGGCCATCGTTAATGCGCCTACCCCCTCCTCGAAGGCAGAGCTCCAAGCATTCCTGGGCCTGCTGAATCTTTACCATTCCTTCCGCACAAAGCCGCCATCGCCAAACCCCTGCACTGCCTCCTGTACAAGTCCACGCCCTGGAAGTGGGGGCCATCCCATGCTGCTGCGCTCCGGGACGCAAAGGAACAGTCGACATCCAATGACATCTTAGCCCACTTTGACAAGTCCCTTCCCGTGATTCTTGCTTGCAACGCCTCGCCTTACGGGGTGGGGGCTGTCCTGGGCCATCCCCGATGGCCACGAGGTCCCAGTTGCGTATTACTCACGCACCTTGACTTTGGCTGAGCGCAATTACGCTCAGATTGACAAGGAAGCTCTGGCTATAGTCGCAGGGTCCAGACGTTCCATGACTACCTGTATGGGCGACCCTTCACCATTGTCATGGACCACAAACCACTTTTGGGACTCCTGGCTCCAGATCGCCAGATGCTGCAAATGCTCTCGCCAAGGGTGCTTCGATGGTCCATCTTCCTGGCCGGCTACCAATACATTGTGCTTAATTGGCCAGGGAAAGCGATGGGCCATGTCAATGCTCTGAGCTGCCTTCCGTTACCTGCCTGTGACCTGGACCCAGCTCTGGCACACCATATCTTGCTGCTTGAGGACTTGCCCGACACGCCCGTCCACATGGCTGAGGTCTCCCACCACACTGTCCCGAGTTTTGGACTGGGTGGGGAGGGGGGTGGCCCACGGGCCACCGTAGGCCCACAGTTTGCCACTTTCTCCTCCCGGCGGGACGAGCTGTCAGCACACAAGGGCTGCCTGCTGTGGGGCAGCTGGGTGATCATTCCCACACCACTGTGCAAATGAGTTCTCGTGGCGCTGCACGAAACCCACCCGGGGATTGTGCGCATGAAGGCTTTGGCTCGCAGCTACGTATGGTGGCCGGGAATGCATGGAGAAATAGAAGATGTGGTCAAAGGCTGCCAACCCTGCCAGGAGACATGGCCAGCTTTGCCAGGGGCTCCCACCTGCCCGCGGGAAACCACACAGAAGCCCTGGAGTCGCCTGCACCTGGACTTTGCAGGACCCTTCCGGGGCCAGTTTTTTTAAATTCTGGTTGACTTGTTCTCGAAGTGGCTCAAGGTAATCCCGGTCCCCACAATGTCATCCTGAGTGGTCATCCGAGCCATGTGGAAGATATTCTGTACAGACAGCATCCTGGACACTCTGGTGTCAGATAACGGTACAGCATTTACCTTGGCTGAATTCCAGGACTTTGTGAGATATTACGGAATTCAGCACATTTACTCTGCCCCCTTCCACCCGGCAGAGTGAATGGTAAGAACAACCAAAGAATCGCTCTGCCGGATCACACACAGAGACTGGGACTACAGACTAGCAACCTTCCTGTTTGGCCAATGGACGACCCCCAGCACCGCCACCAGCTGCAGCCCAGCAGAGCTCCTGATGGGTCTACGCCTCCCAACCAGGCTGGATTGCTTGCACCCAGACAGTGCCCCCGATCACAGCCCAGCCACAGAAGTCCAAGAAACACCCCAGGGGGTTTCCCAGAGGACCCCGTCTATGTGAAGAACTTCTTGCAGGGACCACCATGGATCCCAGCCCGGGTAGTGCGGATGACGGGACCTCTATTGTATGAGGTCTCAACAGAGGACGGCCAGCTCCTATGGAGGCATGTAGACCAGCTGCGCTGACGCACCCTTATGGTAGAGAATCCAACTAACCGTGAAGCAAAGGACAGTGAGGCAGAGGCAGAGCCGGATGAACACCCACCTGAGGCAACAGTCGCTGACCCAGTTTCGGCCTCCATTCTGGGTTCTCTTCCGGACTCGACCCCAAGTCTTGCTCCAGCTGACAGATCAGTGCCAGCAAGCAGCCCTGAGCCACCCCGGAGCTCCGCCAGGAGGGAAAGCGACTCCGGAAGTCCCTCGACCGAGCCGCACTCCTCAACTCGCAAGTGACAGCAGCCAGAGTACCTCAAAGACTATGTGAGCTAGTACTTTGGAACTATGGGGGGAGGGGTGTTATGTACTCTTACGGCCACACGAGCGCTAGCGAGGCCATGTGTTTGGACAGACCTTCGGGTCTAGAGACAATGGACCAGATGGATCCTAATGTGGGCCAATGGACTCACGCAGATCCTGGAAAGTACCTATCGTAGACCTAGTAGTGTAAATATAGCCTATCATGGTTGTGGGTGTGTGTTTGGGAGTGGTTAGCTATAGGGTTATAAGCCGGCCTCAGGCCAGACTATCTCATCTCAAGTTTTCCATGTAACCAATAAAGTATGAGCTGTAATCACGCTACTCCGCATCAGTCTCAGTACTTTATACTTTTGATGTGTATTACAAGGGAAGATATGCTAGTTGGGGTACCAGGAATAAACAGGCTATCATAGATGAATTAATCAAGTCTCAGGGATTAGTCTGTACATTTCAGATCCATCCCCTTTCCACTGCCATGACAGTTTACAATGTCTACTATCAGAGATATGGAGCCATTGATGTCTTTTAAGTCAAAGCCGAGAGCATAATGGAGGATTAATTTTATGGAGAAGGCACTTTATTTTTGGCACAGCTTGATGTACTCAGTGTGTTTCATTGTGAGACAAAGATATCTAATTTGATGCTCCCCAAAGATCTGCCTTCATACCTTAGAGGTACACTTTTCCATCTCTGTGCAAATGGCTACAGTTGTAGATAATTCACCATGCAATCCTGGGCAGTTACTCCAGTGTAAGATCATTGATTTCAATGGGCTCAGACTGGAGTAACTGTACATAGGATTGCACTGACAGTTGCTTAGTCATGTCCCTATATTAGGTCAAAATTTATCCTTTTTCTCGAGGTCACTGCCCAAGTCAATTAACTTGTGCTGCAATCAGGGATGGGCATTAACCACTCACAAACTAAAATTCATGATGAACTCTGGCTAGCTTGTGGTTTGTGAAGTGAAGTTCGTGGCAGGTCACCTGGCACAAACTTTCAAGACGTTCCTGGAGGCTCCTGCCAGTACATGAACCCATACATTTCCAGACTGTCTCAGCTCAAACTAAATATTTACAAAACTTCAAAGCAACATGGGGGGCGGAACTTGGAGTTCATATAGAGGAGCATCCAGGGGAGGTCCCCTGTGACTCAGATGTCTCCAGCTTGCACAGGATCCGTTCTATACAGTCCTGAATCTCCTGAACCTGCGCAAGCTTGAGACACCAAAATCGTGGGGGATCTCCATCTGACTCTCCTCTACCTGCCCTCCAAGATTGGCGAGGATTGGATTTATGGGATCTGAGTTACGGCCCCTCAAGAAGGTGCTCCCGGGAAAGTGCTTTCTGGAGAGATGACTGCCTGTCATTTTTCTAACACAGCTAACTCAGACAGTTTATCTTTTTTCCACATATAAATTAATTTCAAAACCTTATCATCCCTGGATTTCCCCTGCCTCTCTTCTTAACCTCAGTGAACCCTGGAAACCCAGTTCACACTACTTCGAAAAAATTGGCTGGAGATGGTACAGTAGTGAGAACAGGGGGGAAAAAGGATGGTCTATTTATAAAGTCCTGCTTTCACTATATGAATATCAATTAATTAATGCAAAATCATTGCCATTCACACTCACTTCCTGGTGCTGAAACAGTTTGCTGTACCTCCAGCTAATGCTACCTATATGAATGAAATGCTTACAGTACTCATTTGTCAACAATTCAAAGTCTAAATGCAACAATTAAAGTTGACGAGTGGATCACAGTAGTATACAGCAGAACTCAGACACTCAGAACATAAGAATGTGATTGCTTTTACAGACAATGTACAGCTCCAAACCTTTTATCTTGCATCATGCCTGCGGACAAGTGTTTTCAGCTGGTGTGTGACACAGCAGCCCATCAGGAGTCCAGGAAATGAAGGTACTTTGAAGATGTTGAAACTTCTGTATTGGAAATCCAGCATTAACATACAGAACTATAATTCCTACAGGTCTTTAGGAAGACACAGTTAAATGGAATTCTTCTATGTGCCTTCTATGCAAAAGATTATATTGGCAGAGGATGTGGTAAAATAACATATGTCTTCCAGTAGAGTAGCAACTCTGAGACTCTGAGGTGCCTTAAATACAAATACATTTATTGTGACAAAAACTTTTACTTTCTGTGGCAGGAATGGCATAGAACTGTAGAGCAACAGCACAACTGGGGACCGGCTACAGAGCTCATTGGCAGATGGTGATAGCATACATGTGACTGGAGTAGGTCTGTACAACCTCAGATAACTGCTCCTTCCAATTGACTGGCTGTCATTGTCGCAATGGATAGAGTCTGAGTTGGACTTCCAGGTTTAGATTGCTCATAGGATGTGCTATGTTGGGACAGAAAGTTGAAGGCCTGTTACTCAGAAACAACAGGGTCAGCATAAGGACTACTGCCATGGTGCTTGCCCTGTTAAATCTTCCATCCCACTGAATTTGGTAAAGTATGGAACAGTGACGTTCCTCTGTCTGGATTAGGTTTACTGTCCTGGTGAATGCTGCCAAAGAGAGGCAAAAGGGTTCTGGCAGTCATTCATGCCACAGTCTGCTGAGATCCCCTCTCTGGGCACTGAAGAACAACACACTCAATCACAGTTCAGAGTTCACAGTGGCAGGCCAGAGCCAAACCAGCCTGCTAGCCTCCTGTAAGGAATAAGATCCCGTTCCCAAAATCCTGCCAGTCTTGTGGAGGCTTGGAAACCCAGTTGTTTATTATTATTATTTTTAAAATACACATAGTCAGCCCCTCAGTGTCCATCGCTGAGTCAGCCCCTGTTGGGCAATACTCCTGTCACGCAGACAGAGCAACTCACAATTTACGGTTAAAGCAGGGAAATAAACTCCACAATAGCTGATGCTACATTTAGCCCAGAGAATGGAGATATACAAGCTGTCTTAATTATGTGATAAGGTCGTGTTCTAAATAGCAAAGTCAATAAAGTGAGACAGAATGCAGCCAAAATCAACATTTTATGTTACAATTGGTTTCAGTGTGTGTGGGGGGAATTAAGCATATGCTTAAATGTTCCTATGGAAATCAATAGAGCTAAACAATGCTTAACTTCCACAAAATATGCCTTAAGATTTCATGATTAACAGTACATTGGGTACACTGATGAATGGGTAGGTTCATATGGGAGAAGGTGGTCCTTCAGGTATGCTGGCCTGAAGCAGTTTTAAAATGGTCTCTTACATTAAAAAAACTTCCTGCAAGTGGAAAGTCAGTGCAGCAGAGAACAAATTGGATTGGAAGCTTTTTCTCTCCTGTGCTAATACAGCTGTATATCCTAAAACAATTACTTAACTTGAATTTTAAATCAAGTTTAAATAAAAGAATCAACAATAATTTGTGGAATGAACATACATGTACTGTCCCTTTTAGGGTGACATGGTTTCTCTGGCACTGTCTGCTATTCAGCTATAGGAAGAACAACAGCTGGACAGCCTTTTCATCCTGCAGAGAAGGCCAGTAGTGAATGCCAGACTTTTCTCTCTTGGGCTGGGGAGCTCTGCAGCTGCAAGACATTCCACATCCCCCCACCAAAAAAACCCCTAGTGTCTCATTTGCAGAATGAAGGTTAAGTGCACTCTAATCTGGGAGAACCGAGTTTGATTCCCCACTCCTCCACTTGCACCTGCTGGATGACCTTGGGCAAGCCATAACTCTGGCACAGCTGTTCTTGGAAAAAAAGAGCAGTTTCTGTCAAGCAGTTTCTCTCAGCCCCACCTACCTCACAGGGTGTCTGTTGTGGGGAGGGGAAGGTAAAGGAGTTTGTAAGCCGCTCTGAGACACCTTTGGGTAGTGAAGGGCAGGGTATAAATCCAATCTCCTCTCCTCTCCTCCTCCTATTTAAGTTTGTTGCTTAGACTCTTATGTTCCAGGAAATGTATACATTCCACATAGGGTAGCTGTATTAATCTACTGTTGCAAAAATAAAAAGGAAACTTGCAGCATATTAAAGAGTAACAGATTTACTGAAGCATAAGCTTTCGTAATGTATAGATGATTATATGGTACAGACTTTTCAAAGAGAATGGAAGGTTACAATAAAGACTCTGACATGTACCAAATTCAATTACATTACAGTTTACCCTTCCTACTACACGTGGAACTAATTGCTTTTGAATCGAGGGTGCAAGCCCTATCATATATTCTCACTTTGCTGGCTGTTCCCTTTGTCCTACTGGAGATCTTTTTACAGTCTCTAAGAAAAGCTGCAGAGCAGCATCTTGTATCTGAGTGCTCTTGGGCCTCAAGGCTAATCACCCTCTACCTGTATGTATGGACTGGTAATTTCCAATTTTGTTTTTGTCTCTGTCTTGACTCTCATTGGCCCTTCCTGGCAACTAATCCTCCCTCTTTCCATATGTAAGGGTTGAAGTAATTCTGTTTCACTGTATCTGAAGAAGTGTGCACGCAGACAAAAGCTTATACCTTGAATAAAGCTTTGTTGGTCTTAAAGGTGCCACTGGACTCAAACTTTGTTCTACAGCTTCTTCAGAGAAACTGCAGTAGGGAATCCTTCATGGAAGTGTCAGTTAAAATGAACTAATTTTGAAATGTATTGCGGCAGCATGGCTGGTGAGGGAGCTGAGGCAGTGATGTGCAAAGTCTGTGGCATGTTCGTGTTCTTACCTGAGGGTAACAGCAATGACACTTGCAGCAAGTGTAAGTTGGTGGCTCTACTGGAGGAGAAGATACAGGGACTTGAGGCATGCTTGTCCACACTCCAGTTTATAAGGGAAGGTGAAGAGTTCATGGACAGAACGCATGAAGTACTCCTGAGAGGGCAACAGGAGGAGGAGGGAAAGGTATCTCAGCAAATGGAGGAGTACCCAACACAGGAGGAGGGCACATGGAAGAATGTAACCCACAGAAGCAGAAAGATCAAGAGACATTCTGAGCCTATGTTACTAAGCATTTGGTTCCTGGATCTCCCCACAGATATTGATTCTGAACCACTGGAACAAGGGCTCCTCCTCTAGCCTTCATGAAGCTTGAAGAAAATTTCTGAGACCCCTGTGGATGAGAGGACTCAAGCGTCTCCTCCCCAATTTAGGAGAAGGCATGTGTTGGTAATTGGGGATTCCCTACTGAGAGGGGTAGAAGCTAAAGTGTGCCGACTGGACTTGTCATCTCGAGAGGTATGTTGTCTACTGGGTGCACACATCCAGGATGTGACGGAAAGGGTAGGAAGACTCATCAAGCCCACGGATTATTATCCCTTTTTGCTCATCCACGTGGGAACAAATGATACCATCCAGCATAGCCCAGAACATATTAAAAGAGACTATGTGGCTCTGGGTAAAAGGTGAAGGAATTGGGAGTACAGGTTGTATTCTCATCAGTTCTTCCTGTTGAAGGCCGTGGCTTAGAAAGGGAAAGAAGAATACTGCATATCAATGACTGGCTATGTAGATGGTGTCATCAGAAAAGGTTTGGATTTTTGGACCATGGCTTACACTTTTGTGATGAAGCTCTTCTATCAGGAGATGGTTTGCACCTCATGAGGGTAGGAAAAAATGTGTTTGGAAACAGCCTTTCAAACCTAATAAGAAGAGCTTTAAACTAAATCCTGTGGGGAAGTGAGACAAAAATGCAAAAATCCAGTATGATGCCAATAACTGGATATAAAAACTCTAAAGTTTTGCGGGGAGTGGCACATATGCTAGATAACATTAACTCACATGTAAGTACAGAAACAAAAACTGCAGGGTACAAAACACATGGATTCCGATGTCTCTACACTAATGTGCAGAATATGGGAAACAAGCAGGAGGAGCTTGAAATCCTAATACAGGAAGGGAACTATGACCTAATAGGCATTACTGAAACTTGGTGGGATGACACTCAACATTGGAATATTAGGATTGAGGGGTATAATTTATTTAAAAGAGACAGACAAATAAGGAATGGTGGAGGAGTCACATTATATGTAAAAGAGGTATATACTTGTGAGGAAATACATGAATCTGAGCATGAAAGTCCAGTTGAGAGTCTCTGGGTAAAAATAAAAGGAGTAAGAAATAATAGTGATATTATGGTGGGGGTCTCCTAGAACAGATTACAATGTTCTCAAAGAGATGGGACACAGTGGTCATGGGAGATTTCAGTTACCCGGATATCTGTTGGAAGTCTGATTCTGCTAAAAATGAAAGTTTCGATAAATTCCTGACTTGTCTTGCTGACAGCTTCATTTTCCAGAAAGTGGAGAGGGAAACAAGGGGATCTGCTATCTTGGACCTGATTCTTACCAACAGGGAAGAACTGGTTGACGAGGTGAAAGTAGTGGGCACCCTGGGTAGTAGTGTTTACAGTCTTGGGGAAGATAAAAGCTGTATGTAGTCAGACATACAGGTTGGACTTCAGGAAAGCAAATTTTGACAAACTTAAAAGTTATGCTGGGTAGAATTTTATGGTCAGAAATACTTAAGGAGAAGGAAGTTCAAGAGGGATGGGAGTTTCTTAAAAGTGAAATACTGAAGGCATGATCACGAACGATTTATATGAGAAGGAAAAATGGGAGGAGCCTAAAGAAGCCAAGGTGGCTCCATAAACAGCTTTCTACAAGACTTGAGAAATAAAAAAGACTCATTCAGAAAATGGAAAGAGGGCCTTATAACCAAGGATGAATATAAATAAATAACCAGTGTTTGCAGAGAGAGTGTTAGGAAAGCTAAAGCTCAGTATGAGCTTAGGCTAGCAAAAGATGCTAAAAGCAACGAAAAAGAGTTCTTTTCGTTTGTTCAAAGTAAGAAAAAGAGCAAGGACATGGTAGGTCCATTGCGGGGACAGGAAAGTGAAGATTTAACAGGTGATGAAGAGACGGAAGAACTGCTCAGTTCCTAGTTTTCCTCAGTCTTCTCTTGCAAGGGAAATGGTGCTCAATATGGCAAAAACAGATGATGAAGGAAGGGAGCTGCAGCCTAGGATTGGCATGGGGTAGTACATAAACACTCAGTTTCTTTAAATAATACTAAGTCCTTCTGCTTCCAAAGGTACTAAAAGAACTCACAGATGTAATTTCTGAGCCTCTGTCCCTTATTTTTGAGAATTCTTGGAGAACAGGTGAGGTGCCAGAAGATTCGAGGTGGGCAAATGTTGTTCCCATCTTCAAGAAGGGGGAAAAGGAGGATATGAATAACTACTAACCCATCAGCTTGACGTCTATACCTAGGAAAGTTTTAGAACAAATCATCAAACAGACAGTCTCTGAGCATTTAGAAAGGATGGCTGTGATTGCTAAGAGCCAGCATGGGTTTCTCAAGAACAAGTCATGTCAGACTAACCTTATCTCATTTTTTCCAGAAAGTTACTACCTTGCTGGATCAGGGGAATGCTGTAGACATAGTTTATCTTGATTTCAGTGAGGTTTTTGATAAGGTTCCACATAATATTCTTGTTGACAAACTGGAAAAACGTGGTTTGGATCCTATGACTGTTAGGTGGCTTTGTAACCGGTTGACAGATCGCACCCAAAGAGTGCTTGTGAATGGTTCCTCATCTTGGAGAGGAGTGACAATTGGAGTGTCTCAAGGATCTGTCTTGGGACCTGTTTTGTTCAACATCTTTATCAATGATTTGGATGAAGGGATAGAAGGAATGCTTATTAAATTTGCAGATGATACTATGCAAATATGGTAGAAGACAGAGTCAGGATACAGGATGATCTTGACAGGCTGGAGAAATGGGCTAAAACAAATAAAATGAATTTCAATGGAGATAAATGTAAAATTCTGCATTTAGGTAGGAAAAATCAAATGCATAATTATAGGTTGGGGGAGACTTGTCTTGGCAGTTGTATGTGCAAAAAGGATCTAGGGGTCTTAGCAGACCATACACTGAACATGAGTCGGCAGTGTGATGCGGTTGCTAAAAATGCAAATGCGATTTTGGGCTGTATCAACAGAAGTATAGTGTCCAGATCACACAAAGTGATGGTACCACTTTACTCTGGTGTCCAGAGGAGGGCAATGAAGATGGTGAGGGGTCTGGAGACCAAGTTCTACGAGGAAAGTTTGATGGATGTTTAGCCTGGAGAGGAGATGACTGAGAGGTGATATGATAATCATCTTCAAGTACTTGAAGGGCTGTCATCTAGAGGATGGTGCAGAGTTGTTTTCTGTTGCCCCAGAAGGTTGGACCAGAACCAACAGGTTGAAATTAAATCAGAAGAGTTTTCGGCTAAACATTAGGAAGAACTTCCTGACAGTTAGAATGGTTCCTCAGTGGAACAGGCTTCCTTGGGAGGTGGTGGGCTCTCCTTCCTTGGAGGTTTTCAAACAGAGGCTAGATGGCCATCTGACAGCAATGCTGATTGTGTGAACTGAGGCAGATCATGAGAGGGAGGGCAGGAAGGGTTGCCTCAGTGCCTAGTTCTTGTGGCCCTTTCTTACACGCCCAGGGAAATGCTGATTGTCACTTTGGGGTCAGGAAGCAATTGTTCTCCAGGCCGGTTTGGCCAGGGATCTTGGAGGTTTTTTGTAATCTTCTGGGTGTGGAACAGTGATCATTGCGGGTATGGACAGGGAGGTATTTGTGAATTTCCTGCATTGTGCAGGGGGTTGGACTTGATGACCCTGGAGGTCCCTTCCAACTCTATGATTCTATGAGAAGGACTTCTTGCTTCTTTAGGGAACAAGTTATGGGCTTATAACTGTGGATACGGCTGCCAAATCTTTTCGCTTTCAACCTCACACTGTCATTTCTACACCAAGTCCCAGAATATTGATCTGTACTGTGTGGAGACAGCTTGGCCCTGGTTTTGCCATCCACAAGAACTATGGGTAGGTTGGGGGAGGGAGTGGCTGGGCATACATATTGACCTTTCTTTCCCCTCAGCTAACCTCTGGCCTCATCTGAAAGCTAGAGAGCTGCAGTGAGTTAGATAGCTATTTACCATCCTTTATTTAAAGAAACCTTTGGGCCAAGTTACTTATTAAGCTAAATAACCTATCTTGTCCTTTTACAATCCTCTATTCCTTCTTGAAAACGTTAAATCAGAGATGGCGCTAGGAGAGAGTTTGTCAACTAGGCACTCACCAGTGTGTGGGGTTCCTCAGGGGGCAATCTTCTCTCCAATGTTATTTAATATTTATATGCACCCCCTCGCTTAACTGGTGTGGAGTTTCTGGCTGGGTTGTCGCCAGTATGCTGATGACACCCAGCTATATCTGTTGATGGGCAGCCAGCTAGATACTGCTCCAGCCAACTTAGCTGAGGGTTTAGAGCAGGGGTGTCGAACTCATTTGTTATGAGGGATGGATCTGACATAAATGAGACCTTGTTGGGCCGGGCCATGTGTGTCATAAAATGTAATGCCAGGCAGCGGAGATACAAACTTTATAAAGGACACAAACAAAAAGGTTTTTTTTAAACTTAAAATAAAAACACGCTTAAAACATTTGCACTCTTGCAATATTCTGTTTATTTAACAGTGTCTGATAACTGACACCTCTTGCTCTGAATAATTGCATCAAAATGTCTGTGCTGTTGCAATCTTGACTATGCTGTTCAGGTATGTATCTGTAAGCTGCAAACCTACAAAGCAGCAGAACTGGAAGCAGCAGCAGAAGACAGCCAGTTCCACTGCGGGCCTGATAGAAACCCTCCGGGTGCCTGATCTGGCCTCCGGGCTGCATGTTTGACACCCCTGGTTTAGAGGCTGTGGTGGGATGGTTGAAGCAGAGCCAGTTGAGACTGAATCCGACTAAGAGGAAGGTTGTGTGGCTGGGGAGGGGAGGCTCAGGGTTGGAGTGCTGTAGGGTTGCCAGGTCTGGATTTGAAAATACCTGGAGACTTTAGGGGTGGATCCAGGAGAGGGTGGGGTTTGGGGAGGGGATGGGCCTCACATGGTACAATGCCATAGATTCCACTATTCAAGGCAGCCATTTTCTCCAGGGGAGCTGATCTCGTCAGCTGGAGATCAGTTGTAAACGGCAACCCTAGAGTGCCGTCTCCTGGTCTTTGACGGTGTGCCCTTGACACCGGCACCAACTGTCAAGAGCTGGGTGTGATTCTGGATGCCTCCTTATTAATGGAGGCCCAAATTGCAAATGTTGCCAGGCTGGTGATTTTCCAGCTACGCCAGGTCAGGCAACTGGCCCCCTACCTGTCTCGCCCCAACCTAGCCACTGTAATCCATGCAACGGTCACCTGCAGAATGGACTACTGTAACTTGCTCTACGTGGGCCTACCCCTGAGTCTGACCTGGAAACTCCAACTGATCCAGAATGTGGCAGTGTGAGTCCCCACACAGACTCCACACACAGCCTAATTCCGCCCTATGCTTCGTGAGCTGCACTGGCTTCCAGTGGAGTACTGGATCAGGTCCAAGGTTATGGGGTTAACTTTTAAGGCCCTTAATGGTCAGGGAACCACATATCTTCGGGACCACCTCTCCTGGTATACCCCCCAAAGGTCATTATGCTCAGCTTATAAGAACTTGCTGGTGGTCCCCGGCTGTCCTTGACCAGGGCCAGGGTGTTTTCAGCCCTGGCCTCAAGCTAGTGGAAATCTCTGCCGAATGATATTCATGCCCTGTGGGACTCAATGCCCTTTCGCAGGGCATGTAAGGTGGAGATGTTCCGCCAGGCATTTGGCTGAGGACAGCAATGATATCCATCTGGCTGGCACTCCTGCTGCTCTTGCCCCCCCCCCCCACGAGGCAGTGGCACATTCTGGCAGTCTTATCGCCACCTGACTAGTAATTATGTTGTCCAGGGCTTTTTTTGTAGAAAAAGCCCAGCAGGAACTCATTAGCATAATAGGCCACACCCAAGAGCAGAAACTCATTGGCATATTAGGCCACACCCCCGACAACACAGCTAATTCATATATTAGGCCGCACCCTCATGTTATCAGAAGTGTGGTCATCCAGCCACACACACCTTTTGCTTCTTATTCTGTTTACCTTGTTTGTGGTCAAAACCCAGGGCTTTTTTGTAGCAGGAAGGAACTCCTTTGCATGTTAGGCCACACACCCCTAATGTAGCCCATCCTAATGAGTTTCTGCTGCTGGGTGTGGCCTATTACGCTAACAAGTTCCTGCTGGGCATGGCCAGCTCAGGAGCCAGCTGGAACTCCGTTCCTGTGCGTTCCTGCCCAAAAATAGCCCTGATGTTGTCTATTTTATGATTTTAAACTTTTTATTATAACTGTGTGAAGATTTTTCCGATGTATACCACCCTGAGCCCTGTCTTACAGGGGCGGATAGTCTACAAATTGAATTTAATAAATAGTGGTATTAGTATTTTTATTATTAAGTGTACACAAAAGTCTGTAATATGTTTTATGTACACAAAACATATTAAAGAGAATAATATGTTTATACGGTGCATATCACTAACCACTAATATTTTCAGGTGGGTGTTGGTCTGAAGCAGCAGAACACAGTGAGTCCAGTGGCTCCTTTAAGACCAACGAAGTTTTATTCTGGGTATAAGTTTTTATGTGCATGCACACTTTTTCGCAAACCACAAGCACATAAAAACTTATACCTAGAATAAAACTTTGTTGGTCTTAAAGGTGCCACTGGACTCAAACTTTGTTCCAGTAATATTTTGTTATCAGTAATAATCTGGTTTAGAGTATGTCTGTTCAATAATACGAGTACATTATAAACAAGATTTAAGGGTAATAGTAATATAATTTTGGTTTAATATATAATTTGAGAATTATGGCCTTGTTGACTTGCAGCTCAATGCGAAGTGTATTCACCCAAAAGTAAATCTCACTCATTTCAGTGGGGCTATTTTCCAAATAAGCATGCAAGAATTGCTGCATTAATCTGTAGTGCCATTGATTTTAGGAGACCATTTTGGAGAAAGACTTCTAAAGAATGAAAGCTTCCATAGCTATCTGCACCGTGACTATATTCCTTGCCTACAGCCCCCATGAGGTATTCATGAAAATCACTCCACTAGCTATAGTTTAGTGCCTTGCTCCCAGATATGAAAGCCACAATGGGAAAATACAAGGAGAAGTCCGACTTGTGCTGTGATCTTTTAAAGGGATGCCACTGATTTTGGTTAATCCTGGGCATCCACCAGACAGAATTTTGATTTATCAGAGAATCCCAAAGGATCTGGGAATAGCATGTCTTCCTATTATTTTTGAGTTTTACCTTAGGGGTGAATAACAGACATTCTGGCCATTATAGCCCTAAATAAGGATTTCCTGCTTTTCTTGGATCAGGCAAGAAGCTTGGACACTATAGTAGCTAGTCCAGAAGTGTGGCGCAAGATCTGGTTTCTGTGGGAAAAAAACAAAGTTCTCTAATTCCTGCTCTAAGAAACCCATGTGCTCTCCTTTTTTTGTTTGAAAACTGATTAGGAGATTAGTAGACTGCAAAGGTCCTGATAGTTGCCAGGCACTGGGGGTAAAACCCTCTCTCTTTCCGAAAGTAAAAGGTTTTCTATTTCTCTGTGCTGGGAAAGCAGCTGGGCTTCTTTAAATAACCACTGAACTCTTTCAAGACAAACAGAAAGTCAAGCTGCTTTGTACTTAAGGAAACGTTTCAGTGGATCTTTATTTAGGGTTTAGCATACACTCCTCTGTGATGCATATCCAAGACTATAGAAAAGCAGTGAACCTATGCAGATTGGGAGAAAGTCCCACTGAATTTATTTCCAAAGAAACATGCATAGGATCGGGTAATTAGTATGTAACTCAGGAATGTTCAGTAGTAGTACTAATTAGAACTTCTACTCTTGGTTATGGTCTATGCACAAATTAAGTGATCCCCACTTTTGCAGCAATAATATGGGCAGTTCCCCTGTGGTTTACCTATCTTGGTTCGCCCTCACACTGTCTCACACTGAATATGTTGCACTGGAAAACAATGCAGCTTGAACTCAACTTCCTTTGCTGCATTGTTTCTACTAGGTGTACACCTTTTTTTTTAGCAGCTACAAGTGCTAATATCTCATTGCATTGCAGTCCTAGCATGTAAAAGCTAAATGAGAAATCTAAATCTATTGCTAATAGTTTTTTTAGTATCCAAAAACAATGAGAATCTCTGTTTTTCTCTTGTGATATTGACCTCTGGATACCTGTGGCTGTGATCCCATGCACAAATTATTCAGGTGTATGCCTTATTGAACCACACAAGGTCTACTTCTGAGTTAACTGAAGATATATAGAGGATTTGGCTGTGAAAATCCACAAGAGAATCTGTGCAGAAGGTATCTTTCTCATGTCCATTATAAATGCTAGGCTACATAAAGAAACACTATCCTAGGCATGGTAAGATTCTTTGCCAGGGATTATAACACCAATGATAAAAACTATTTATCTTTCACATACTGGATGCCAGGTTTGCTGTGATGATGAAATGTACTTGGCATGACAGGTGGCACACAGCCCTGCATAGCAACCCTGGACTTCCTTGGTGGTCTCCCATCCAAGTACTAACCAGGGCCAACCCTGCTTACCTTCTGAGATCAGACTAGCCTGTGCCATTCAGGTCAGGGCAAGATACAACCGGATATTAGCAAAGGGAAGCTGAAGAAAAAAGAAAGAGCAATCAATACAACACTCTTTGGTGTCACCTACAGCGCCCAGCTATTATGTGTTTTATTTATTTGAAACATTAGCTGCTTTCCTTCCAAATGGAGCTCAAGGCAGCTTGCAGTATAGCTAAAATACATAAAATATAAATGTATCATCAATTATCCTGGAAAATTATACTTGTCTCTGAGAGGCCTTGGGTGGGGTAGGCCTTTTCTTACTTACAAAGAACCCCTGATATAAAGCAGCCATCCATCAGCAACTTTGAATGGCAGAGGCTGCTTCCACATGGGAATTTCCTTCCACATGGAATGCAGGAAGACCCCAGATTAAAGGGGAATGTCTACATGATGCAGTGCTCATTCTGAGCACAAACTCATGGCATTTCCAGGGCTTCCCCTTTGATCTGCAGAACTGTGGGGTGGCTGTGGATGCTCCACCTATAGCCACCATGGTGTTGGTGGTGTGATGGGTAGCTAAGTGCTGCTTTCAAAATAGCACACGGCAGCTTGCTGCTGTGTACCGTTTGCATCCATTTTAGATTTTTAAAGGGATTTTTCTTCTATTTCCCAGATGAGTTACAGTATGGCTTGGTAGGGGAAGAGGAAGTGGGGAAAAGAGTTTCTGAGTCTGAGGATGTAGGTGTGGTTGCTGTTTGGTCTGTATTTTTTGTGCAGGTGTGTTATGCGGTTGTGTTGTGCAGGCCCTGCCCACATCTGCCTCTGCTGCTGCTGCGGGTGTGTGTTTCCATGCCCCTGTCCAGAAGCAATTATAACTTGAGGCACCAGACCAGACCTGTATCAAACTCAGGTGCAGGTCACTTCGTTAAAGGACCTAATAACACCAGCCATACTGCCAGGGGCTCAATCATCTGCTCATCCTCCAGTGTGATATATTGGAGGATGAGCAAAAACATATACTGCAGGGCCAGCATAGCGTAGTGGTTAGAGTGTCAGACTAGTATCCGGGAGGCCAAGGTTTGAATTTCCCGTATGCCATGGAAACTTGCTGGGTAGCTTTGGGTGCATCACACATTCTCGGTCTAGCCCACCTCACAGGGTTGTGGAAGCGAGCCGAGCCACTGTGGGAAAATGCTGATCTCCCTCCCAACCCGCCCCCGCTGTTCCCACTATGGCCACCACCCGGAAGGAGGGGACCACAGCTGGCAGGGTCTGAGGCATGGAAAGAGGGGGTAGGAAGTGCCTGGGGGGGGGGGCAGGGTGCCAGTTGCCCAGAAGAACATGGCCTCGGCTGCCCTTCACCACTGTGAATGCTGTCACCTCTTCCTGCAGAGCCTGGCCAGCCGCTGCCGGGATGGTGTCCCCCTCCTGCTCTTGCCGTCCATACGGACGGTCTGCTCTATCCACTTACTGCCAGTGCTGTACGTCTGGGTGGCGCAGTGATGGTGGAGAAGACGCGATGCCCACTGTTACTGAGCTTGCAGGTATAGGTAGGAACTCTCGGGGGGGGGGCAACAGTGGGAGGGCTTCTAGTGTCCTGGTCCCACTGCTGGACCTCCTGATGGCACCTGGTATTTTTGGCCACAGTGTGACATAGTGCTGGATGGGCCATTGGCCTGATTCAACATTGGCTTCTCTTATGTTCTTATGTTAACCATATCAGGATCTCTTGAAGAGGGGAAGGGGCGACAGTGACAGCAGAGCTAGGGATATGTGAGGGTTTCTGGCCACCTGCCATTTGTATAAGTGGATCTATTGCAGCTGGCAAAGGACATCTGTAGAACAAGACTGTGGTCTAAGCGACTAGCCACTGTGATAACGGAATGGGGGAGTCATGGAGGGAACCACACATCCATCCAGATGGCTGATCCCTCCATGGTGCTAGCCCTGTGCATCCACCTAGCATAGGGTGGACACTTCTAGCTCTGCAGGCATTAGACTCCGGGATGAGAGTTCTGGCAGAGAGCTGGCTCTGCAGACAGACCAATAACCAAGTTGCTTATGGTTGCCATTCTTGTTATCGTGTGGCGTGAGCTGAAGCCCATGGCTTCTCTTTGCTCGGGCTCCTCATTAACACACTCAGATCACCCACAGGCTCAAGGGACCAAGAGGTTACTTCCAGTCCACCATGCCAGGTTTGCTCCAGTGCCTTGGTGCTTTTGGATCTCGGGAAGGCCCCCCCCCAGTGATTGATCCTCACCCCCTGCGCACAGACACGAGCAGGGGGTCGTCAGTGCCCCCACCACTGGTCTGTTCGGACCACAGTGGGAGTGCACCATTGGCCAGTTCAAAAGACATGGGAAACAGGTGCAGGACTGATTGCCATCGTGACATGGGTGGCCAAACAGCAGGGGCTTCCTTGGCCTGAGGCTTACTTTCACCTTCTATTCTTTAACCATTTCTGGATCCCCTGAAAAAGGGAAGGGGCAACAATGACAGCAGATAGGAATCTCCAGACTAAATGCGAATGTATGTCCATGTTGCACTTGTACATTGACTTGTTTTTGATGGCTACGGACATCTGGAAAAGCAGGCTGTTTCCAGAGCAATCAGCCATTTTCATTAAGGAACAGGGACCAGGGGTCAGCAGTGCGGATGGCTGATCCCTTCATGGTGCTAGTCCCGTGCACCCTCCTAGCGTAGGATGGTGCTCCTAGCTCTGTGGACCAGGGCTGGCTCCAGGTTTTTTTGTACACTAGGCGAGGCTACCTTCTGGCGCCCCCCCCCCGTACCCACCAATTATGGGGTTGCCAACCTCCAGGCAGGGCCTGGAGAGAAGGAAGACTTTCCTCCATGCAAACTCTGGAGTCTCCCGCTCCCCCCCCCTTAAGTTGAATGAAAAACGTTTTCTATCAGGAAGCATTAAAAAGAAAAAAAAAGTGGAGAGAGGCTGGCGTTGATTAAAAAACCCACATTTTCAAATTGCCTTCACGGAGAGCTTCCCCCGTGTTGATTCTCCCCACTTCTTCCCAACCGCTTCTTCCACCCTTCTTCCAATTGCAGCAGTTATTTCATTCCCCCCTTTTTTTAAAAAATGAGGGTGGGGTGTGTTTTTTTTGAAGAAGAAGCAACCCAGCCGGAGAATCCGGGAAGAAAAAGAGGAGGTGGGCAAGGAAGGCAGGAAGCCACCCGGGCAGGGGATTTATCCCAAAGAAGCCGGGAGAGAGAGGGCTTTCCGGAGGGTTGCCAAATGTGCCCATGTCTGGGCTGAATCACGTGCGCCCGTAAGGGCACAGAGAAAGGCGGTGAAGCCCCTGTCCCCGAACAGCTCCGATTTCCAAGGCTGGGGCAGCGGGCCGGGGGGGTGAAGGATCAGCTTTCTGTTGGCCAAGCATGGGCACCGCTCAGCCAGCCCTGTCTGCCTGGGCTTGGGATCCGACGGCCAGCATGGGCGGGACTAGCAGGCGAGCCCCATCGGGCGGGCTCCAGGGCTGGGGCGCGCTGCCCTTGGCCACCATCCTGGGCTCTGGAGCTGCTGCTGTGGGTGGGCGGCTGACTGCATAACTTCAAAAGGAGACGAGCAGGCGGGGAGGCGGGGGCACCGGGAAGAAGGGATCCTGAGCCTTAGTTGGAGGCACCACTGCTGCACACTGAACCTCTGATGAGTGTGCGACGAGGAGGAGGAGGAAGGCGACACCCACTTAGCAGCCCCACCATCTCCGCTGGCTCCTCTCCGACTGCAAGGGGGAAACACTCGAGCAAGGGCAGGACTCGGAAGGCAGGAAGGATGCCACGCGGCCAGCCCACCTCTCCGCTGCCACCTTCTCCTTTTCCTCTGTGCAGCCCCAAGGCCGCGGAGGAGCCCCTCAGGACAGGCCCCAAGAGCGGTGGGTGGGGTGCAGTTTGGTGCCCCTAAGGGCCGGTGCACTCTAGGCAAATGCCTAGTTTGCCTAGTGAGTGAGCCGGCCCTGCTGTGGACACAGGGCCCTGGGATGATTGTGAGGGGCTGTGACCTGCACATGTACCAACGGCCTCTTCCATCATGGTACCCCACCCCTGGAGCTATAGCTCAGAATCGCCAGTGCCAATCAGTTTTGTGACTGGCAGCTGACAGAGCAAGTTAAACACTGCTTTGTGTTGTTCCAGCCTGCCATTTGCATACCCAAATCTACCCAGGGCTGTTGGGATCCTGGCAGCCCTTGTGGGCCTCCATAGGGGACTACCCTGTGTAACTGACCAGCTTGGTTTCCAAATGTGGGCAAGCCACTCTGCAGCAATGGCCAGTGCCCCCACAACGCCTTTGGCGAGGTGGCCCCTGCCAGACCTTCCTAGCCACGCTGGCGCCATATGGGACTGCAACACCACCCAGGCGCCTTCCCAAGGGCACCACCTACGGCATTCTCCCAGAGGATCCCTAAGGTGCCAGGACACCCCCCCCCCCGTTTCAAGCTGGGACTTAGGAGCTCCTTCTGACTGACTGGGGGGGGGGCAGCCCATAGCCTTTCCCCTCCCTCATCTGTGTATGGTCCTCTGGCAGCATTACTGTGAGGATGATGCCCATGTCTCTGTTGTGTCCGGAAGGGGCATCTGGATCGCCTAGCAGCCTCTACAGCCTCCCTCCCACCAGAGACCACAACACACACGGATACCTGAGTTGAGGCACTCTTATTAACCTTAACTGAAGGGACCCAGAAACAAGCAAGCGGTTAGGGTGAGAGGCCAGTGCTTTGGGACATAGTGCCAAGTGCTCCTTGACTTCCGGGGCACCTTCCTGATGGGCCTGGGTGTGAAATGCCGGAGGCTGAATGTCCATGCATGCTTCTGAGAGTTGCCTCCTTCTGCGGACAGGGCACACGGACGGCTAGTGGCGTGGCGGTTGGGGTGACGTCTCTCACTATTGGATTGGTACCTGTGTTAGGAGGGAAACACATGGAGGAGCAGGGGCCAGCATTCCCTGTTGACAGCTTGCCAGGCACGGGGTACTCCAAGAAGGGCCACCATGCAGAGCAGTGAGCGCCCCCTCAGGCAGTTTGATGTGGCAAGGCCTCCCCGACCCCTGTATCCAGACCACATTCTACTTCTTTCTCCCTCATGTCTGCTCTGGCAGCACTTGGCAAGGGCACATCGTCAGCTGCGTCAGGGCCATCTGTTCCTGCAGGGGAGAAGATTTGGCCATCATATGTCATCGCTCAGCACTCTGGTTGGTGGCCCTTCCCACTCGCTGTGGGGGTGGACCCTGCCAACTTGTGTGGCGGGCAGGCCAGTGCTGAGGCATCCCATCTGGCCTATTGCTCCGGCAGCTGCCTCAGCTAGGCCTCCACGCACCCACCTGTTTGGTGCGTGGGGATTGTAGGGGCTTGGGGAGCTGCTGGGACCGGGAGATGCCATGGCCAGTGCAGCTCTGTGCCACTCTTGTTGGCCAAGGAAGTGAAGGGGGTTGAGAAAAGGGTTCCTTGCTTACCTGTTCATGTGGAGCTGCCCCTTTGGATCCTGGGAGAGGAGATAGGCACCTCTTTGGGTGCCTGTGGTGTGTTCCTTCCAGGTGCTCCCCTGGTTGTGGTACGTGCCCCTCTGTACTTGCCCTGCTACCAGTGTGCATCTGCGCTCGCTCTAAGTCTGCACACCAGGGAGCTGTCAGATAGCGTGCCATGCCACGCACCCTACCTCATGAGTTCTGGGGAGACGCATTTGGGGGGGCATGATTGGGTGCTGGGGAGGGGGTGCACCCATTTTGAGGAAGGTGCTGATTGGATGCACCCTTAGTTGGTATCCTAAGCTGCTTGGAGTCCCCTGAGTGTGGTTACAGTAGCGGGAGGGGGGAATGCATTTTGGTTCAAAATGGGACCCAATGGGCTATGCCAGCATTCTTGGCAAGCACAAGTTTGCCCCTGTTCAGGGAGGCACTCCTGCATTGGAAGCACTTAGGGAGCCACCATAATGCCACCATGTCCCGGCACACTCTGTTTCCCCGCCGGCGTAGGGGTTTTTGTTGGAGCTTCCCCGGTTTGCTGCAGTGGTACAGCTGCACCAGTGGTACTGCGGGGCACAGCACCACTAGTGCCCTGCACTGACATAACTGGCCATTACGCTGGCATAAACCGGACTTATGCCGGCATTCAGGACAGTCGGGTCTCTGTGCTGATTAGTTCCAACCCGCCAGAATTGTGCTGTCAGTCCAGCATCCTGTTTCACACAGCGCCCTGCGGAGTCAACATGCAGGGCATAAAGGCCAAATTCTCCCTCTGATGTGTCCTCCCAGCACTGGTATTCAGAGGTCTACGACGTCTGGATATGACGTTTCCTTTTGGTTATAGTTGCTAGTCGTCACTGATAGTTCTACCCTTCATGAATCTGTCAAATCCTTCCTTAAAGTGATTTCCTTATGGTTTAATAAAAATGAGGGTTTCTCACACTGGTACTTCTTGCATTTCATGGAACCCTGCTCCCCAATAACCATATAAGTATTTGCCAACTAAGATTGCATTTGATGAGGTGAACTGTAGTCTATGAAAGCTTATGCCACCTAAGCAGAATTAATACACTTCTAAGTGCACTGAAGTCAATGAGCTTAGAAGTGTGTAACTCTGTTTAGAATGGCACTGTCAAGTCTGTTAACTGCCACAAGAGTGGGCCAGCCTTTAGCAGCATCTTCTTTTGCGAGTGCTAAGCTGTTAAAGAGACAGACAGGCCCAGCTGCCCTACCCCCCCTTGCTCTGAAATGACATGTTTCCCCTCACTCCTTAAATCCCACATGTTGAATTATGCATAACCTTTAATTCTGACTGATGCAAAACTGTTCCATTAAGACTATAGTCCCATGCACACATACTTGTAGATAAGCACTGACCATTTTAGTGGGACTTATGTCTGTGTGAAAATTCATGCAATCAGGCTGAACAGGCAGTCAGAAAGAGCTTCAACTTTGATTCTCCTTCTTTTTCAAATTCCCTTGAAAAGTAGTACATATGCATATTCAGAAACTTTACAAAAAACTTTGAATTTTTTTTTTAGTCAGTACTTGTGTATAAATTAATGTGTTTTAGTGGGAGCACAAATGAAGATCACAACCCCTACTTCTGTGACTGGAAATCAGCCCTGGATTAATCATTAAGCAAAATAAGCACGTGCTTAGGGCACCAAGGGAAAGGGGGCACCACAGAGTTCCCCCCTAGCTAGTACGCCATTAACTCTTTCACTGCCACACTCTAGTCAATTTTTTTTTGTAATTGTCCTTATCTGCCATGTTCGGTTTTAATTTGCATTGTCAAAAATGTTTTCTTTGGCATGGTGAGTGACTAAAGTTTAAAAGTTAGGTTTGAAGGTGTCATCAGATACTACATTTGTTTCTGGCTCATGGCATAAGAGTTTCACTTAGTCGAGTGTAAACACAGGTGGCTACTTCTTGCTAGCATTTAACTCATCAGCTGGTTTGTATAACGGACCCTTAAGCTCTTTATTTTATTATTTATTTTACTGGTTTTTCATGTACATGAGGTAAGTTTTAGTGCCAAGAGGCACCATTATTTGGATGTGCTTAGGGCATCAGTTGACCTTAATTTGCCCATGCTGGAAATAAATGCTTTTTAAAACAGCTGATTCATGTGTGTTCCCACTTCAAATGCTATAGTGCGAATGTAACATGTACTAATGTGGACAGAGTACTCATGCGGGCAGGTGGCAGGGTTTAATTGACTACAGGAATGACTGTGCAGAGAACTCACAAATTTAAGATCAAACCTCTACATTTAGTTTACAACTAAACCTTGAGCAGTAGAAAAACTATACTATCTATTTACTTCATTTGTAGCCCACTTTTCTTCCCAATAGGGACCCAAAGTGCCTTACACTATTCTCCCCTTTGCATTGTATTCTCACAGCCTTGTGAGGTAGAGATGCATCAGTGGCCCAAGGTCATCCGGCAAGCTTCCACTGATGAGTGGGGATTCAAACTTGAGTACCCCAGGTACACTGTAACCACACCACACTGGCTCACACACTACCCTATAAACTAGAATATACAATTAATGTTCTAGACATCTGATTTTGGCACTTCAATCGTGAGTACAAGGGACACTATGCATGATCCCCCTCATGTTGCCTTTTATATAACTGGTCACGTGTATTTTCCTTGCACATATAGCTTTGGTCCTCGTGAACAGAACTCCGGTTCTGGTGGGAATACATCTGTGAATACTGAAGCTTTACATACATGGAAAATACGCACAATGAGTTCCCTTCGCACGAAGTGGCAAACGCACATGGGAAGGACTGTGCACAGCCTATATTCGCGTTACACATGACTGGAGCGCGAAAATCGGAAGACTGAAAAATGCTTTGACGCAACTATGTTTTACATATTATTTCTGCCATTACTTTGCTAACGAGTCACATTTTAAGAAAAGAGTCACCTTTTGGCGAAAGTTGTCTAGTTTCTACAAACTCTCCTTGCCACTATACTCAGCCACCGCCGCCTGCCCAAACCGGAAGTGGCGGTGTCGCACCTCAGGGACAACGGAAAGGAAGTGGCTGCGTCACCCGGAAACGGAAGTAGCAAGGTTTCCATGGCGGCGGTTGTGGTGGCCGAGGCGCCTGTTCTATGGAGGCGGTTTTTAGAGTTTTTGCCCCGGGGGAGGCCTGCTTTGGCCGCGCTGCTTGGTCGGCTGTCGGACCGCTTGACTCAAGGCCGCGAACGCCGCGCACGCGGGTGAGATGGAGCTGAGTTCTTCTGTGTCATTTCCTGGTTCTTTAGGTTGGGGGGGGGGGGGGCTCACACTTGCGAGCTCATAGCTTGCCTCACCTTGGGAGACGTGCTAGTTGGAATTATAAAAGTGTCGTGGGGTGGGGAAGAGGAAGGTTGAGGGAAAAGTGGGGAATGTTGGGTTTAATCTAACGTTTTTATGGGTTGGACTGCTCATGCATGTGACTGCGTGTAGAGGAATGTGTCCCTATTTTTATTTTTACTAATGGTCCTCAGTTTGGGCCGTAGTTTATCCGCTCCGTACCGAACAGGAAAATTGGGCTTGTTAATGTGAGTCAGGTTTCTTCCCGACATCTCCCGTTACAGTCTGCGCTGCAGATACAATTACTGTGCGTACGTTGGTATTTAATACTGCAAGGAGCTGGTTGGCAGGAGCTGGTTAAGACGCTGAATTGCAGGCTGTGGAAGGTCAGTAGTTCAGCAGTTTGAGACCCGGGTGCCGCATGTTGGAGTGAGCTCCCATCTCTAGTTCCAGCTCCTGCCAACCTAGCAGTTCGAAAGCAAGAAATTGCAAGTAGATAAATAGGTACCACTTCGGTGGGAAGGTAACAGTGTTCCGTGCGCCTTGGTGTTTAGTCATGCTGGCCACATGACCATGGAAACGTCTTCGGACAGCGCTGGCTCTTCGGCTTTGAAATGGAGATGAGCACCGCAACCCTAGAGTCGGATTCGACTGGCTTTCGAGCAAGGGAACCTTTACCTTTAAAACTGAATGTAGCATAGGCAAAAAAGTGAAAATCACATGGTCTGCTGGTAAGATCTCAATAAATACTATGACTTCCCATAAAATGGGGCTGATGTGTCCTGTGTCTTAGGATTTTTTGGAAGAGATGATGATTGGAGAAACTCAAAGTTGCTTTTCATATAGTAATGTTCAGAGCTGTTTATTTTGTACTTATGATGCTTCTGTCTACATCCTTAACATCTTAGGTTATAATCAGCAAAATTCTTTTTCCTATAGTACTACATATGCCTCTTGAGTCTTCTTCAGACTCTTCTTCGTCCGTTACCTCTTCAGTATATCTTAGCAGAATTGTTTTGTAAAGTGTTTCCCATTATCCTCTTGTTCTGCAACAGCTGGTTATGCTGAACAGCCTTGATGGGCTCTGACCTTACACAGATAAAGAGTGGATTTATACTGTCAGGCCCCTGGCCCATTTAGTCCAGTAATGTCTACTCTGATTGGCAATGACTGTCAAGGTTTGAGGCAGAAGTCTTTCACATTCTGCTATCTGAAACCCATCAACTTGGCATGTTAAGAATTAAACCTGATGTCTTCCATGCCCTCTGTCACTGAACTATGATATCATAGTAGGTTGTGTCTTTCTAAAAACAAAACCAAACCTTATTAATAGTACCTGTATTCAAAGAACATGTACTTATTCAAACTTGCTATTCTGTTAAGATAACATTGCATGGAATTTGGAGCTACTGTCCACTTGTGTACAGAAATGTATTTTAATACCAGGAAGTGGATGATTTATTTGCCCTTCTGGAAAGCAAGGACAACAGTGCTTTGGCAGCACATGCACTAAAAATGGAACTTCTTGGCAGTAGTTTTTGAGCTGGGCTGCAAAATGAGAGGTATCTTGTGTTTGCGAGTAACTTTGTTTATATCTAACTTCACTGTCATAGAATCCAGAGCTTACTATGTTAATTCTTGGCATATTCTTGCTCTTTCACTCCCCCTCCCTCCTTTTCTCTCTGAAGAAGTGTGTGCACACAAGCAAGCTTATACCTGGAATCAAACTTCATTGGTCCATGGGAGTCCGTCTCTCTCTCTCTCTCTCCTTCCCTTTCCTCCCTTAGCCAATTGAGGGAAGGGAGGCTTGGCTCTCTCCTCTGCAAAATGGAAAACAGGAGAGGAGAGAGCTGGGCAAAAGCAAGCTGTGATGCGGAACAAGGAAGCAGGAACAGGAAGTAGTAAGCAGACAAGAGCCAGTTGCTTGCAGGCCGGTACCTTAGCTCTCTGGATCCCAGCCACAATTTTTTCAAAAGATAATTGTGACTCTTCTGCATGAAGGTGTATTTGTGATTTTGGTGGTTTTTGGCGTAGTGTTCAACCTCAGGTATTTTGGCCTTTCTGTTGTATATTTTTCATAGTGTGAAGGACTACGTTGTCTGGTGGTCTTTTTCCTAACTCACATACTTCTTTGTTTTTATTATAATGCATACAATGCATATGTATCCCAAGGAGCTCAGAGAGAAATAAATCATCCCAAAAACTTTGGGAAGGTAAGTTAGAGTTGTATTTTTTGGGCAGGATGTAGTTGTAAGCAGCTTTAGGTACCCTTGAGGAGAAAAGCAATGTGCAAATAGTAAATAAATTGAACAGCAGCAGCATTCTAAACATTTAAGGAAGAATAATAGAATTATAGAATCACAGAGTTCAAAGGAGCCATACAGGTCATCTAGTTCAACCCCCTGCTCAATGTAGGATCAACCTAAAACATCCCTGACAAGTATTTGTCCAGCTGCTGCTTAAAGACTGCCAGTGCCTAAAAGCCTACAGATAACGTAAAATTGAAAAAAGGTAGGGGTGGGAAGTGATATAAGATAGTGTATTTAAATGTGAGTTTTGAAAGAAGGAAGTGACTTCAGAGGAAGAGGTGGGTTTTGGTGCAGTGTGCTGGAAGTTACATAACCAGAAGGGGTGGAGCTTTTGAAGTGACATCACTTGACCTGTGACCTGGAAGTGACACCTCAGGACATGACATCACAAAAGTCTCCTGGCTCCACCCCCAAATTCCTCAGGTATTTCCTGAGTTGGACCTGGCAACCCTAATTAATAAAGATTGCAAGCTTTGCTGTTAGGTATCTTTTCCCCATTAGAACTGGAAAGGGGGAGTTCTCTCTCTCTGTTTCTTTCACTCCCCCTCTCTACCTCCCTCTCTCTGAAGAAGTGTGCTGGCACATGAAAGCTTATACCTGGAATAAAACTTCCTTGGTCTTAAAGGTGCCACGGAACTCTGCCTCTCTCTGGCTCTT
>NW_015169789.1:263647-275585 GCF_001447785.1 Gekko japonicus
TCCCCAAAGGAGGAGGGGGTAGAGGAGCAGTCAGTCAATTGAGGAAAGGGAGGCTTGGCTTTCTTTCTCTCCTCTACGAAGCAGGAGAGGAGAGTGCTGGGCAAAAAGGAGTTGCGATGCAGGAACCAGGAAGTAGAAGAGAGTCAGATGTTTGTGGGCTGGAAAGGAGCCCTGCAGGGGCCAGTTCTGGCCCGCAGGCCATATGTTTGACAGCCCTGTCTTAAAGACTAATAGATTTATTGTGGTGTAATCTTTAATGGGCTAGAGTCCACTTCCTCAAATGTATGAAAAATCCAAATACTGGAAAAATTGTGAGCAGAGGGATAAAAAGGCCATTTTAAACTGGTAATTGCAATCACAGCTGTTGAGAACAGGGATCATTCACATCTTTTATACTTCTGAGTCTTTGTATATAAATGTGTCAGAATTATACTTGAGTTTCATGACCTTTTAATTCTGTTGACAGTGCTATCTTATTGGGTTTTAGTTCACTGAACTGATGGACTCTAGCCTAGGAACACTTGAAATAAATCTGTTAATGTTTTAGTCTTTGAGATCCCACGAGGCTCCTTTCTGTTTTTGTTTCCTGTACCTGAATCTGTGCCTGTCTGAAAACGTTAAGATGCTTCAGGGATTTATTTATTTACTGTTTATTAAAACTTTATACTGTGCCTTTCCTTGTGGTTCAAGGCAGCCTATTATGCTCATAATTCTGTTTCATAAGGCATCTAACATATTTATCTAGTAATAGTAAACCTAAATTAACACTTTGCATCTACATTTTATATGCATCCTTCTGATGTGGTTTTCATTTGTTTTTACTGCACTGAAGTTTGTGCTCCATCATCTTTTCTGGTCAATTATAATTTATTTTCATTTCTGTCATCATATCTTGATCTCTCTTTTTCTGCAGTGTCCTGCTGACCCTTTATAGTTAGAATGGGGCTATCCACTACTTAGTTTTGCAGCTGCACTATTATTTATTTATTAATTATTAAATTATTAAATTTATACCCCGCCCTACCCAGTCCTAAAACCATAAAACAATTTCAACATTAAAAAGGTGCTAACAGATTGACAATTTAAGTTAAATTTAAGATGGCGGTCAGCCTTCATTATACCATCCTAGTGATTGACCCATATCTAACAATGTGCGGCTGGCACAGGCTGTTCAGGGAGCATTGTTCTCCCTCGGGGTGGCTCCTAATTGAAAGCCTGATGGAAGAGCTCCGTTTTGCAGGCCCTATTGTGATAGGTATACAAACAATAGTATTAATATTTGTCTTTCATAATGCACTTTTTAAAAACTCAAATTATTTCCCCCCTTTATTTATTTAGGATGTTTCTGTGCTGCTTCTCCATGGTACTTGCATGAGAACATAAGAGAAGCCAATGTTGGATCAGGCCAATGGCCCATCCAGTCCAACACTGCCACACAGTGGCCAAAAATACCAGGTGCCATCAGGAGGTCCAGCAGTGGGGCCAGTACACTAGAAGCCCTCCCACTGTTGCCCCCCCCAAGCACCAAGAATACTTGCCCCAGAGTTCCTATCTATACCTTGTGGCTAATAGCCACTGATGGATCTCTGCTCCATATGTTTATCTAATTCCCTCTTGAAGCCGTCCATGCTTGTAGCCGCCACCACCTCCTGTGGCTTGTCCTTTTATTCCGTGACTATTGAGCTTACTTAGGAGCCTTTGATGAGGAACTTTATCAAAAGCTTTCTGGAAGTCAAGGTAAACAACATCTACTGGGAGACTTCCAGTTTTGGCGTCTTGCCTGGTGGTCGTGCACCGGTGGAGCTACGTATGTTGCGGCCTGTTCTTCGGGAATTAGGAGGGCATCTGGATGTTTTCTGGTTCCCCCCGAAGCCCTGGAGGGGGCTCCCAGCCAGGGGGCTCGAGTTGTGCTGCTCCCCAGGCTCGTAGCCAAGGGATTGAGGCACGCTTTGCCCCGACGGTCCTGTTGCCACGGCGCCATTATGGCTTTTAGAGACACACACTGGATGAGCGCTCAGGAGTTCTAGCGAAGAATGCAAGCCTCTCCGATGTCCTAAAGTTACGGCGGATGAAATGTGAGTGACTCTACATTAAGCACATGAACTTTTAAGCGAACTCCAACCCCCCCCCCCCCCGGGGAAAGGGAGAGCACATCCCCCCCACACCTTCTTATATTATAAGCGAACACTTACCGGTATGGGAAAAGGAGTGAAGAAAAACTTTATTTGAATGAGCAAGAGTACTTCTGTATAAAACAAACTTAAAATAAACTATATTTTGAACTTTTTATATTTCCCTGAAAGATAAACAATGTCTAATTGGCAAGAAAAAATGGCGCCGAAGAAGCCTCCTTCAGGAGCTGGCAAAACACCTCTGGTCTCAAAACTGGAAGTAAATACAGACTTTCCTAACATGTTGGCTGCAGCATTGCGACCCTTACTGGATCAGATGACAAATCTCCAACCATAACTTTGAAACACTCCAAAAACAAATGACAAAGAACTCTAAAGCAGTCAAAAAAGTTGTAGCCAAAACGATTGCACTTGATCAAAAATTGGAGTGTGCAGAAAAAGAAAGAACCTCTGATAAAGAACAACTCCTTAGACTCCAAGTAGAAAAATCAGCATATGCACTGAGGTTTCAAGGTGTCCCTGAACAAAGCGGTGAGAATCTGAAAGAAACCTTGAGTGAAGCATTCGCTCCTATGACAAGTTTAAAACTGGATTTAATGCAAAGTGATATGGTCTACAGGACATGTCCTGAAGTCATCAAGAAAAAAAACCTGCCAGGGGAAATTATGGTGAGATTCTCAAAAAGATCTACAAGAGATGTGGTGCTCAAGGCCACAAATGGGAACACCTTAAAAATTAAAGATGCTGAAATAAGAGTTCTAAAGGATATACTGTTTGAAATAAGAAAGGAGACAATATAAAGCTTTAACTCTACCTTCATAAACTACAGATGGCTGATACCTGAAGGTTTGACGTTCAAGTACAAGGACAAAAAAGAAAAGATTGACTCTGCGACCAAAACAAAAAGATTTTTTGAACAGATACAAGGACAAACGAGAAAAAATCCAACCGAGGAAGAGAGAAATCATCAAGAAGAAGGAGAATGCAGCACACATGGATCAGGAAGCTCAGAGAGTAAAGCAAGCAGCTCATCAGAAGAAGATTCTGCATCAGAATTGGGAGAAGCAGCTCCCAAACCTTTAAATGTCAGATGGGACTTTGACAAAGAAAAAATTAAGGGCAAAAAGGGAAAGTAACCGTTATAACTTAAACATAAAAGTTTAACAATTCAAATACTTGCTTAAATCAAATATATTAATTTTGAATGTTTAGATAAACTGTTAAGAAACTTCTTTTCATTTATGATAACACAAGATAATTTTGCAAAAACTTATATTATTATTATTATTATTATTATTATTATTATTATTTATAACTACTGTTTTGCTTTTTAGGGTAGTGGGTAGTTGTTTTAGTTTATGTAGTGAAAAAACCCAATACAATCTTTAAAAAAACAACATCTACTGGGTCCCCCTTGTCCACATGTTTATCCACTCCCTCAAACACTAACAGGTTAGTGAGACAAGATCTTCTCTTACAGAACCCATGCTGAGTCTGCCTCAGTATTTTTTGTTCATCAATGTGCCTACTAATTCTCTCCTTAATAACAGTTTTCACCAACTTGCCCAAGTGGCTTACTGAATAAAATAAGTTTTTAATTTTTTGGAAAACTTTATTTGTCCTATTACAGGGACCTATGGGATTTTCTTATGCTGTGTGTCACTTCAAATTATTGGTAACCAAATGTACAAAGTTTTATATACTGCTGGCATAGGGGGGAAAATATCTCTTGGATGCACAATATCATATTTAAGCTCTGAGAACTATGTGCAAAGCTTGTGTGCATGTGTGATGGTCTTCTGCAGCCCTTCTGCAGCCCTGGAAACACCAATAGTGTCCCTCCAAAGCTCGACAGGCAGCTCTGGCTGCCAATGAGAGCGCCTCAGAGATTTTTTTTAACATCTCAGTGGTGCTGCTATAGCACTGAAGTGCTACATTGGTTTAGCACATTAGAACATTTTTAAAAAGTCCAAGGAAGATCACACAGTGAAAAAGGGCAGGAAAAAATGGTATTGTAGGAAATGCTATGGGGGCACCTACTTGGGGGGGCTGTAACTCAGCCCCCCTAAATCCAATCCTCACCAAACTTGGAGGGCAGGTAGAGGAGAGTCAGCTGGAGACTCACTGTGAGTTTGGCATCTCTGGCCCACAGGGGGGCATTCTACCGCATCACGAACCTCACAAAACAAACCTGTTCAGTAGACCAGAAGGTTCATGAAGGTTCATGGGTCATGTGGCCCCACGAACCGTAATGAACCTCAATTTTCCCAGTTCATGCCTATCCCTAATCTGTATAATTTTTTTTTCAAAAGGCAGCTGTGCTAGTGGCTATCACTACATCCACTGGCAGTGAATGCCACAATTTACTTATGCATTGAATAATGAAGTACTTTGTTTTGTCCATCCTGACTCTGTTGATCATCAGCTTCATTGGGTGCTCTTGAGTTCTAGTATCATGGAAGAAGGAGAAAAAGTTTTCTCTATCCACTCTCTCCACCCCATGCATAATTTTATAAATCTGTATCATGTCTTCCCCTTAGTTGTCTTTTTTCTAAACTGAATATGTGTAAAACTGACAAGGATGTTGGTTTCATCTCCTGGCTGTCAATTAAATAGCTTAGGAATGTTTGCTGTGGTGAGAGGAAAGCCTTATCTCTGCAGCTTTTGCACCCATTCCTCTACAATTCATTAAGATGTTGTATGCCATCTAGACCATAGCTGCAGTGGAGCTTCGTCTTACAATAGAACGGCAGTAAGTCACAACAGCACTCTCTTCTGACAATTTTTGAACCTTGAGGACTAAGCTCATGTTGAGGCAGTAGAACAAAAGACAGTAGCCATGCGAATCAGGTGCTAACTACAGATCTGAAAAAATGGAGAAGGTACCCTAGTGGGAGAGGAATGGTTAATGGTTAACATAGCCACCAGAACAAAAATGAAACATTTGTATAGATGAGGTTATCATCTGAAGATGTTTGTAAATAAGATGGCACACACCTGATTTCCCCAGATCTAGTTTGTGGATTCAGAGCTATAACATCATTTGGCAATCCTAGCAGATATAATTATTCCTACACATCTTTTCATGCTGCTTAAAGGTAAGCTGCTTGGGTGTCAGGGCAAGGAGAAACCATTTTCTGCAAATGCTGACCTTTTCATGTTCACATACCAAGCAAAGCCTTTGGATATCTGTTCATTGTAGAGGTAGGTTGTAAAAAGACATCTACCACATGAGGCCACAGGGCTTCCTTAGTTTTATTTTAGCAAAAGTGGAGAAGATATTGAAGTGATGTAATGCAAGGAGATCAAATCAGTCAATCCTAAAGGAAATCAACCCTGACTGTTCCCTAGAAGGACGGATACTGAAGCTCAAATACTTTGGCCACCAAATGAGAAGGGAGCACTCACTGGAGAAGACCCTGATGCTGGGAAAGATTGAAGGTAACAGAAGAAGGGGACAGCAAAGGATTAGATGGTTAGACAGTGTTACCGATGCAAGGAACATGAAATTGAGCAAACTCCAGAGGATGGTGGAAGACAGGAGGTCCTGGCATGATGGGGTCGCGAAGAGTCAGACTTGCCTGTGCAATTGAACAATAACAATGCTTAAGGATCTTCATGGTTCAGGTAAACCTTTCTAGTCAGGATGTTGGCCTGGAAACTTGACAGTTTTTGAATTTGGGAAGGTTTGGGTACAATGCAGACTTAGCCATGAACTTGCAAGCAGCTATTTGTCGATCTCATTTGCAGCTGCCAAACAGGCATAGCAGCTTAATTTGGTTTTTCAGAGAACAAAATGTATGCAAAACACTTTGTGCTTTATAAAATGCACATAATGGCCAAGTTCCCTTTTTGCACCATTGAAGAAGGGAAGCTTCAAAATTGTATTTCGTGATGGTGAGTCTTACGTTATCTGGGAAAAACTATTTGCTGCTGGTGTTACAGGAAGTATGTTGCATTCAGCAGATGTTCTGACTTTCCTCCCCTTCATGCCAGCTCATCTGTGTACTGTAAAACTTATTGTATTCAAAACAAATCTTTCTTTTAACAAATGTATTCTAAAGAGATGATAAACAATGAGTTCTGTGTTCAAAAACCTCCTCCCTTGGCCCTTTTCCCAAACTTTTGGATTGTTGTCAAGGCATAATTTTGTTTCCAGTTTCCATAAAGAATTAATTTCTGGGAAAGTGGTTGGTTGGATTAAATGTGATCTGAGAATTGAGGAGACCCAGGAGGCAGAGAAATCTGTGTGGCACAAATGCAGAATCTGTCTTTCTAATGCAACTTCTGATGACTTCCATGGGAGCAAAAGGATTTGTGATTCTTTTTTAACTGTCCTGTCTGAATAGTTGTGGAGGGCAAATGATACAAGTTTGTTTGGTGGACATAGCTTCCTTACCCCCAGCTTTTCAGTAGTTTAACAAGCAGGCAAATATGTGTTATTTGATTTGTTTCCCACCATTCTTATGCCATTGCTCATGCCCTGTTTTGAAACAGGTAAAGTATTCAAATTAAGCAATTTATGCAAATTTGCTGAATAGATTCCAGGCTTAATTTTGAATTTCAGATGAGTTTTCCTGGCCCCATTACTATAGTCAGAAGGGTATGGAGATGAGTCTGTCTTAGAGTTAAATTGGTTTACCTGCAGTGTTCCCTCTAAGCTGAGTTCGTGTGAGCTAGCTCACAGCTTTTTAGCCTCCAGCTCATACCTTTTTGTCTTAGCTCAGGAAGGGGGGCTCCAGAGCCGACTAATTTATGCAGTCGCCACATTGCTTGCTCACAACTTTAATGCCAGCAGCTCACAAAGTAGAATTTTTGCTCACAAGACTCCACAACTTAGAGGGAACATTGTTTACCTGTATGTACTTTAAAGTTTAGCATTAAGAGTCATATGCTGAATTTGAGTTGGAGAACAGCATTTGATGATTCATCATCTTCAGGAACTGAAAGATTTCTGCAGGACTAGCTATAAAGCTTCAACTTTTTTTGGGGGGGGAGGGAGAATGGGCACTACCTCTTGTTCTGTACTTTTGCTCCAGGCTTTTTTCTAATTTAACATTTTACTCTTAGGATTTTGCTTGCTAACAACGGCATCTTTTGCTTTTGGTACAGAAGCAGCTTGTTCTTTCATCTGATCTACCCTCCAGATTCCTTTAGGAGAAAGGTAATAACCAGAAAGGTGGACATTTAGACTATCCGTAGAATCCAGTAAACATGACTCAGTCAAAGTAAGGGGAAACAAGAGTCCGAGGATACACGTTCACGCCCTGCCTTTTAAGTATCTCAGTAGTTTAAGGAAGTTACCCTCAAGCCTTTATTGTTAGTTTGTTGCATCAGTGTGTTAGCAATAAAACTAGTTTCCCAGATTCAATCACTTAACGCATGCAGAAATACAGTAATACACACTCAGGCATTCCAGTGAATCAAGAGTCATTGGCAGAGGCCACTGTGCTGTGGCTTGTGTGGGTGATAAGCACTATGATATATATCCTGTAGTTTTGGTAGGGTAGCTGAGGTTTAACAAGAATTGTGTTACTTGATCTTGCTTTATCACAATATTAGTCAAAACCCTACTTCCTTAAAAATAGAATTTCCCCCCCCCCCCCCCGATTTATAAATAGCTGATTCTTCAAATTCAGAAAAGCGAGACCCTTTTAGTTCATTTTCCCTTCTAGGTAATTGTGACGTTGCTTCTGTGTGAGCTTGAAGAGTCCTTTTCTAGTGTAGGCTACTAGTTTGGTTCTCTGGTGTCTGTTAACTGGTTTCTGAATGCAGTGCCGCTAGGTTTGTTATAGCAGCCTTGGCAGGTAAACAGTTGGTATTTAAGTGGGATTTTTTTAGATAGCTCTTTTCCAGTTATTTTTAATTATCTGTTATGGCAGAAATACTTTTTGTTCTTTTGGTTATTGCTATGCGTTCGTTAACTAGAAAAGGATTTGCAACATGTTGCATTCGTATTAATTTATGCATTTATTTATATATTCATTTATACTCTGCTTTGCAATGGCGACTCATAGTGGCTTAGAGCATTGTTCTTCTCCCCACTGTCTTCTCACAACAACAGCACTGTGAGGTAGGCTGGGCAGAGAGAATGTGACTGACCTAAGCCACCCAGTGAGCTCCTGAGGTACAAGTGAGGATTTGACCCTGGATCTCCCATTATCCTAGTCCGCTATCTGCTACTCCATGCCAGCATAGTGGTTGTATTTGAAATGTCACCGTTCCTTCAAAAACCTTGAACATAAAGATATAAGCACACAACATATTCATAATGATTCCAAGGAGTGTTAGTAACGGCTGCTGTTTCCCTGAAGAGCAGTAATACTTTCCCATGAAACAATATGTGTGGCTTTTGAAAGCTGGTAAAGCTTAAGAGTTGTTTGTGAAGTGGCACTCTGCTCTTTACTAAGGAAAACTTCTCCCCACTGTCTTTTATATGTAATCCTCTGCAAATGTGTAAGGGGGTTAGTGAGCTCAGTGCATTAGGTCTGAAATCTAGAGAAGCATGTGTGTCATCTCTTACAATGGACATTATCTGTCCTCCTCATCCAATGGCAATCCTCGGCTGCTTTCTCTCAGTATCTCTCCTTATATATAATTGAATAGTGGGTGCCAAAGTTCTAATTCTAAAAGGCACTCCCTTAGTGTATGGCTGATGGCACTGCTCCTCAGCATATATCGCCACCAATCAGAAGGCAAAGCCCGGGTCCCGCCCACACCACAACTGCTGCGACAACCTGGTCTTTTGCATATGGAAGCTGATTGGACTTCAGTCCATTCCACACCTCAAACTCCCCCCCCCCCCCGCAAGGCAGTTGGGATTTTCAGTTGCATAACATACCTCATAGGGGAGAGGAGAATGGGTAACAATGGTTACCACTCTCCAAGTGAGGGCTACAGATAACTCAAACATACAAATGCTCTTCAGGTAGCAGAGATCAGTCTCTCTGGAGAAAACAGTGGACTCTGTCATTAAACCCTGCTGAGGTCGCCACAGGAAAATGACACTGTTTGCCCAAAGCCAGAGCACTCTCCCAGAGCCTCTTTCTAGATCCCGTTGTATTTATTTCTGCAATGGGCATTATTTCTAGTAGCAGTATAAAGTAAGTGAGAGAGCCCTGTAGTGCTGTGTATTGACCTTCATGTATATTAACAGTGCATTTTTGAGAAGGTTGATTGTGTCTAAGGGTTATACCAATCTCCCCTCTCTATAAAAAGTTATGAATAATGATGAGGGCCCAGTTTGGATTAAGACTTGTAGTACTGGGTATGGATTTTTTATTACTCTCCATGCCTTTTCCCCATGTAAATTGTGCCCCCATGGGTCCTGTTTGTCACCTGGGAAAACTTGCATTTTAGCTTGTAGCATTTCCATGGCCTAAGTTACAGAGAGAGAAAAGTTTAACTCTTCTTATCATATAGTAGTCTTGATCCAAAACCAGGCTCCCCTGAAACTGCTAGTAGAGAATATTAAAGAGAAGGGATATCAGTGTCTTGACTAGTGGCACCGTTGTGTGTTTAGCAGGTTTGGGCCTCACTGTCACCTTTCTGTTTACAAAGCACTCTGGGACAATGGTGCATTGGAAAGACCCTGTTACAAAACACTGAAAGAGAATGTATATAAACTGTGTGTTACAGAAAGGGATTAGTGCAAATCGTGCTTCTGCTGATATGCCTATAAATATAGTCATGGGCTGATGAAGTGTGGGAAGGAAGAGCTATTCAATGCATCAAGAATGTGTTAGGAAATTTGGATAGGAAATATTGTTATCTTTAAATGGACCCTTATCAGGCTTTTTTAAAGGTATCAGGGTTCTCTTTATATAGATTTATAGAGCAATATTGATCCAAACTCAGTGGAATCCTGCCACTGTGCCGCTTTTTAGTTGACCATTCAAAGACCACATCAGATAAATGCTTCTTAAAGTTCTCCTTTTGATGTAAGGAAAATGGAAAATTTCTCTCTGAGTTACTGTAATTCAGTATTGCCAAAGCGGTGCCCAGTCCCCATGAATGATTGAAAAACAGAATTGCTAGGAATTCTTGCACATTCTGAGTCAGATTGCCATTGTGATGAATAGATGGTGACCAACTGGTGGGCTTTCTGGGAAATGTAGTGGCAAACTGTCTGGTTTTTTTGTGCAAGGATGCATGCAAACCTTGTGAAGATTCAACACTTTATCACGAAGCAAATAAGTGAAATCATCTTCCTGGAATCTGTGGTCATTCTAGCATGGGACCAAGAGTTCTTCATAACCAAGACTTCCTCATAAAGTTCTGGTAAAGGTCATGCCTAAGACAGTTTTGTAGTAAGGTGATGATGGGGTGTGTCAGGGCAGATTGCAACCATGGAACAGTGTGGCAAAAGGTGCTGGTGAACAATCTAAAATGAGGTGTCTTGTGAGATGTTAAAAGACCAGCAAGTTTTAATTTTATTTAGTCCATGAAAACTTATCCTAGAATTAAAATGTGTTGGTCTTTAATATGCCACATGTCTTTTCTTTTCTTTTTTTGCTGCAAGACTAATAAGGCTACCCCTGTAGAATTTGTAAGCTTTTTAGTGAGAGGATGGGAGTTTGGGGGGAAATGCATTGCTTAAGTGAAATCGTATCAATCCACCAAGATTGACTAGAGTTACTTCTTTCTCCCATTGCTGTTTTGTTTTTGTATCCTTCCTAAAACATCAGTTAAGGCTGCCAAAATGCCAGGTCCTAGACACTGGGTAGGATGTATGTCAGTAGAAGATGCTGATGGTTTTGGGTATCCCCTTCCCCCCAGCAGCCATATCCAACCATGGAAACGTTGATTCTGAGGGTTCTGGGACCCACATAGCCATACAGATCAGGTGTGCTGCAGTAAGGAGGAAGGGAGCAAAATTGCCCTTTCTAGCTCTTCTGTCAGTGGAGCGCCACTGCTGGGTTAAGGAGGAGGAATAGCGCCCTTCTCCCTCCTCACTGCTGCTTACCAACCTGTGTGACTCTTATTCCATATGGGTCCCACAGCCTCAGCCATCAGTTTCCTGGGGTTGAAAAATGGCTACTGGGGGGAGAGAAAAGTGGGGAAGATCCTTGCATGAGTGGAACACTGGTTTAAGTTCATTGGGTTCTGGAAAAGATACTTTTGTCCTGCTTTGCTATAGTGATAGAATGTGTGGCGGTTTTATAGCAAAGGGCCTAATTCAACCAGCGCATATTATATGTATGTAATACACCTATTTACATAATTTAATATAACATCTTTCTGTCTTTACTTTAGAAATTACTTCATACCAACATTAGAAAGGTTGACAAATGGTAAATTAATAAATTTAAAGCATTTAATTTTATTTAAAATATTTCTATATAGTGTTTAATTTCTATTATTGTTTTCCTTCTTAATAAAGTTCGTTGATAACAAAATGGTCACTTTTATTCCCTGTATTTTCCCTTCCAAGCCTTTACACTCAAGAGCATTAAAGCCCTCTTCATACAGGCCACTTTTGTATAGTAATGAAGTAATTTACTAATAACATAGCAAAATTATTATCTCTCCCTTATATATAATTGAGTAAGATGCAGCATAAGACAAAATGCGCTCCGTCAGCCATTGGCCGGCCAGCTGCCGCTCAAGGCTGCCGCCCTGCCATTGGCTGGGAGGCGAACGCTGCGTCTGAACGGGGCGGCGGCGGCGATGCGCCCCATGCTGTGGCCCGATTTCCCTCCCCCACCCACCCAGTTGAAGGGCGGTGGCCATGACCCGCTCGCCGCGTCCCAATTTCCCTCCCCCACCCGCCCACCCACCCAGTTGAAGGCCGGCGTCGGCGGCCA
>NW_015169789.1:275890-283106 GCF_001447785.1 Gekko japonicus
TTCCTTCCTTCCTTCCTTCCTTCCTTCCTTCCTTCCTTCCTTCCTTCCTTCCTTCCGGCTCGTTGTCTCCGTCCACAACGGGCTTTGCTCCCTAGTTTAATTATATTTGATAAAATCACAACACAAATTGTTGCATGTGAATATGACATGTTTTAATCCCAGGTGTAAATATCCATGGTACTTTATATGGTATTTTTCCGTGTGGGCTTCTTTCCATGTGGGCTTTTTTGTGTATGGGCTTTTTTCCTTGTGGGCTTTTTCCCACGAAGGCTTATTTCCATGTGGGCAGTTTTCCGTGTGGGCATTTTCCCATGTGGGCATTTATGATTGTGGTTTTTTTTCTGTGGCCTTTTGTGCAGCCTTTTTTCATAGAACCACTGGGAACAAGCAGAGTTGCAGTAATTTATCTCTTGGGTAGAGAACTGGCCTTCTGTGCCTTTGATAATGGTCTGCCATACCACTGTTAGCCACATGTGCCGGGAGTTACCTACTTTTGCTTCACCTGCTGGTTTTTTTTTGATGCTCCTCCACAATGCTGGTCACCTTTATTTTATTTATTTTGGATTTATATCCCACCCTTCCCTCCTTATCCTTAAAGGGATTGACGTACTGGTCTGGTTTGCCTTCTGCTTGCAGTCTGGCATTTCCCTTCCTGGCAAAAATGACAATGGTTGTGACTAATGGAGGTAAAAGGCAGATGTGAAATGCAGTCTTATGTTAAATGTAGCTGTTTAAACTGTACTCTTTTGCTCATACGCCGTTTCAATGAATACAACTTACTCATTTCTTTCTCCTATTAGGTCATCATGGCTGTTATTGGCTCCACTATTGTCTCCTATTGTTCCTCAGTTAACAACTCCACCTTGTTGCCTCTGCCCTGAGGGATCCCATAGGTTTCAGTGGATCAGAAACTTTGTTCCGGAATTTGGGATTGCCAGTTCCCGTGTCAAAGTGCTTTCATCTCCAACTGAATTCTTTGAACTTATGAAGGTGATTGGTGTACCTCCAACATGTGTGTCATTTAGGGTGGGGAAAAGGTATAGAGGTCAAATGTTGTGTTTTTGTGTCTAAAATACAAATGGGGATCACGGTTAGATGATATAAAAAACTATAAGAACACCGTGAAGCAAGCTAACTAACAATATATAGCATATATTATAATACAATAATTTAATCCAACACAGTGAATTAATTATAGAGATTAAATAGAAATTATAAACATATAAGGTGGAAGATACAAGTACATATTATGCAAGACATGAACAATCCAAAAAAATATTGGCATTAACAATTTAAGGACCACCTAATGATGAGTACATAATACGCAATATACAAGCTGAAGTCCTCCTGTACGTGCACAGTCTCCAAATAGACCTCCTGTGGTGGTTAGAACAAGGACTTCAATCAGAAATCTTATCAGCTGAGCAAATTCCGATGGACACTTAGTGGTGTTCCATTATTTAATATGCAAATCCCGATGGATAAAGACTGTTTTGAGAAGACCCTTTTTCAAGAACTGACAATCTTCTATTAATTTGGTCCTGAAAGCACAAAAATATTTGCAATTACAAGAAGGCAGTATTTAAACAGTAACAAGTAAATATAACATGTCTTCAACCTGCATACTTACAGATACCACTTATCAGAAGGGCATATTAAATAATGGAACACCACTAAGAGTGATAGGAGGCCATGGTGTTCCATTATTTAATATGCCCTTCTCCAGTTTTTTAAAAAAACCCGAATCTGTGGTAGCAGGCTTGGGAAAGATCCTTGGCTGAAACTCTGGGGAGATTCTGCCTGTCATAAGGGTTAGGAGGACCATTGGTCTGGCTTATTTTAAAGCAGCTTCATATATTAAAAATCAGGCCCTTCAAAAGAAGTAGATGAGAATGCTGTTTTGTCCACTTGCATCTAGAAAAATAACATGCCTTGCGGTATTATGGGCAGAATAAGAATTTTTCTCTCAGCTTATTATAAAAACAAGTTTGTTTGCATTATCTGAGTAATTGAAGAAAATATGATACAGGGGGAATCCCTGTACTTTGCCCTGTGAAGTTAAGTTGGCACAGAACTTAACTGCCTGGGTGTTGGCATATAGCAAATATACCTTCCTTTAATTTCCTGCTTGGATCTGGGCACTTCACTTCCTTAATGTCTTGCAAGCTTTGGGTTGTGGCTTCCTGGCAGGCAGCTTTGACTTGCACTGTTCCTCCTAAATGTACTTAACTTTTGTTTTCTACAAGAGTCTCTGAACAGGGAAGTATGCCTGGTTTTTCTAATGGAAGATTGTTGCCGCCTTGAAAATTAGTGGGGTTCAAAGCATTTGTTTCTGAGCATGCACAGAAAAAGTGGCCCCTCACAACTCAGTAATCATCTCCATCTCCTGTTCAGTTGTGGGTAGGTTTCCTTCTCTTTCGTGTAGGCTTGATTCCAGATAGGTTTGATTGGCTTGAGTATCCTATTGGGAAGACCTTTGGTGAAAGATCAGTGAACCTAAACTTTTCTTTCTTTTACTCAGGGACAGATAAAGGTGGCCAAGAAGCGAGTGGTTCTAGCTTCACTGTACCTTGGAACAGGACCTCTGGAGCAGGAACTAGTAAGTGTTGGTGTCTGAAACAGGGGCTGCATAAGCTTGCAAGAAGCTATTTAGAGATGCCATAGGCAATATTTCCTCCTGAAGATGCTGTTGAATTTTTATTTTACCATCTTAATTCACAACAGTAATAGAATAATGAAGGCAAGGCAAGCTATTCAGTACTGCAATGTAAATTGTTGCTAGGAGTTAAATCAGATTGTATGGGTTCTCATGGAACAGTTTGCCACATTTTGGCTCTGTTCAGACATTTGCAAACAAAGATGGGCACAAACCTGGCTTATTGTGCTTCTGCCCTCCCACCTTCCTCCCCCTTCCCAGCTAAAGACGTAGTAATTTCAAGACCCAGTTTGGTGTGAACTCTAAATGTGGGTGTCTGGACAGCTTGGAGTTTTCTTCACACAAAGCAAGTCTCTAAATCATGGTTTAATCCTGGCTTTTGAGGATGCATCAAGTGAGCACAACAAACCAGGCTCATGCCCATCACAAACCTGTTTGGTTGAAGGCTGAGTGTAGCTTCTGGCATTGCCCTGAGGAATAGCAAGCATGCCTTGTGGAGACGCTGGCTAGTTTTGCATGCTAAGAGTGTTATATCCTATAATGCTTTCAGCTTTCTGATAGTCCTTTTGTCTGAGGAATTTGGAAAACTAATAACTTGTTTACATTGTGCAACCATTGTTACAAGCATGTTATTACTATGATCCAATAAGGCACAGGCAAAAGCTCATTTTAAAGCATACTCTGTGCAGGGCCGGCCCGAGGTTGTCCTGCGCTCTAGGCGAGCGCAGATGCCAACCTCCCGGCAGGGCCTGGAGACACGCTCTGGGCGTCCTTTCCCCGTGGCGGGTGGTGTGTGTGTGTGGGGGTCTGAGTCCGCGTGTCCCCGGTGCGCCCCCCAAGGGCATTTGGAGGCTGACATTGGACGGGTTGTGTTCTCTCGCTGCGCGATCCAGCCCAGGCGCAGCGAGGGTGCCTGTCCGCCTCAACGGGAGCACCTCGCAGCCGAGGAAAGGTGGGCAGGAAGGGGCCTCTCTCTGCCACCACCTCCAAGGCCGAGGGAGCAGCGCCGGTTCAGCTCGCTGGCAGCGGTTGTTGGGGGGTCGGCTGGCTGCTGAGGGCGGCAGCCACGGTTCTAGGGGGGACTTACCGCCGCCTCTTGCTCGAGCGCACCCTCGCTCGCCTTGCCTCCTCCGAGGTGAGCGGGACTCGCCCCGACTGCCCCGAGGCTCTGGGCCGACTGCAGGCCTGCCTGCCCGCCCGCTCCAGGAAGAGGCGTGCCCGGGCAAGGCACTCCTCTCCGCCGCGCCCTTCCTCCGTCCCGCTCGGCAATGCTGATCCCCTGACGCCCCAGGTCCTCCCCGCCTGGCCGCCCCCTGGGCGCGCAGAGCCGCGGCCGAGTCAGAAGGCGAGGCGGACGCGCCGGGGCTCGGGGCCGCCTCCCTCCCTTGCTCCCCGCCTCGGGATGCCGTTCCCCGGCAACTCAGGAGAGGGCCTTCTCAGTGGCGTTTTTGGAACTCTCTCCCTAGGGAGATTTGCTGTCCCCTTCTGTTGCCATCTTCTGTCAATGGGTAAGACTCAGTGATCCCTGCTTCCTTCCCGATATTCTAACGATTGTTTTTATCTTTTGTACTTATTTTAAGCTTTGGTTTTAACTTGTTTTAGTGATGTGGTTTGTGTGTTGGTTTTAATGGCTTTTAAGATAATATTTTAATTTAACGTGTTAGTTCCTTGGTAGCCTTATGGGGGCAGAAAGGCAGGGTTAAAGCCTCATTAACAACATAATAAAAATAAAAATAAATGACTAGAGTTGGTCACAAAACCCTCTTAAGGTAGATTTTGCAGTTGAATCTTGGTTCTTGTTGGATTGCTCTTTGGATCAAAACCAATCTTCGGGAGATTCAGTGAGTAGTCGTAGAGTAGTTGACACTTCGTGGCATTTTTATTTTATTTTATGATATTTTATTTATTTTTCCTAGTGTCAATATAGACTGATAACACCAAGGATTTCCCCCCCTTTAAGGTGTGTATTTCTGTGATCCTCGGGTTCAGGGGTCCTGAAAACACACACTACCATGTTACAAAATAGAAACAACATACAAAAGAGACAATAGAGATAACCCCCTTCAAAACTATCCCTTTAATTTCTGAAAAACATTTTTTAGTCTCTTGAAGTTTAGGCAGCCAAATTTTAAAGTGTATTATTGCACTCTCTTGTATCATGAAGCCGCTTCAGAAATAGTTCTTTCGTGCTGAAAAAAATCTTTTAAAAACCTTTTGGTACACAAAAGGCTAGTTTTGATGGAATTTCTCTGTTTTAGTTTGAGTTGCAGTAGTGCACAGCTTTATTCTTCTGTACCACAGAAACACGGACACTGGGGAAATGGAGTATTCTTCCTTTCATCCTTGGGTTCTGCTTCATGAAGTTCTGAGAGATTTGATGGATCATCATTGGATTGAAACTCTGATTTAAAGAAGGAACAGAATCCTAATCAGGATGGAGTTGGAGGGATACGCTCAACCTTATCTATGATCCCCAAGCTGTTTTCTCTCAAGCTAGTTAGCCTTTGTTTGTCTGGCATTAAAAATATTTGTAGCAGAGCAGTACAAAAATAGATTGGAAACATTCTTCTCCCTTCCACCTTTTTGGGAGGCAGGAAGGGGATGTTTGAGAATGACCACTTTACTAATGGAACATGAAAGTTTAAGAGTAGTGCTCAGCAAATCAGTGTTCTCTGTAAATTCAGTACTTTGCTTTTATACATCTTATATGAATAATGTGACATACCCTAGGAACTGCCTTGTGCTTTCGTGCCTGTCTTATTCCTCCAGGTGGATTGCATTGAAACAGCTTTGGAAAGATCATTGCAGGCATGCGGTTCTTCCAGTCTTAGAGTGTCCATTTTGTTAGACTTCACAAGGGGATCCCGGGGTAAGCATGTGTTTTGGTCATAATTTCTGCTTATTTTGTTGTACTGGGCTAGTTAAGCAAATAGGACATCTCTGCTCAGAAGAGTCATTCCAGTTCAAATTAAGAGGGTTGAGGAACAGTAATAAAAGGCCAAAATGGAGAAGCCTTACATTCGGCAGACTTTCATATCTAGTCTGTATGCATCCGGAGAGCCTTGAATAGCACAGCAGAGATTATTTCAGTTTTTATATTCAGGGAAAATATTATTTATTTATTTATTTTTAAACATTTTTACCCCGCCCTCCCCGCAAGCAGGCTCAGGGCGGCTTCCAAGGGGCTACAGCCCATACATAAAATCCATAAAACTATAAAATATCCCTTGTGTACCTGCAGGAAATGACAGCCTAGGATGAATTTCAGGGTCCAGTTTCTCTTCCCTCCTTGGGTTCCATCTTGTCATGGTAGATGGCAGTATTGGAAGTGGAAATCCTCTTGCTGCTATGAATAAGTGTTGCTGCAGCTATCAGAGGACATAAGCATTTCAGTCCTTATGGGCAATAGTCATCCATTGTTGAACTGGTCTGTGAAAAATTAAAGATTATAAAACATGGTTTAACTAAGCAACCCCTTTTTAAATCCAGATTTTAAAAAGGCAATGTACTGGTGGAGTTCCTGGCAAATCCGTTTCATTCTTTCATTCAGGACGAAAGAACTCTCGGACCATGCTTCTTCCACTCCTGAGGAGGTTTCCAGAGCAGATCCGTGTGTCTCTTTTCCACACTCCTAACCTGCGTGGTCTTCTTCGACTCTTGATCCCTGAGCGGTACAATGAGACTATTGGGCTTCAGCACATCAAGGTTTATCTCTTTGATGATAATGTGATCTTGAGTGGGTGAGTCCCCATTACAAGGAAGCAATTGCTTATTTGGGCATAGAGAAAGGTTGTGATCTTCAGTAAAGCACAGAGTGAAAGCATCTAAGATGGAGCAAACTACAAACCTTGCTGCTTGCTTTAGAGACAGATAGTGTTATGTCACATTAATCTGTAACATTGCCAGACAGACCGTCCGATGGAAGTTGAAAATTGTTAGTCCAAAGCTGTTTGGAAAAGTTTCTGGATTTAGGAATTCCTTCTTGTGAAGTATTCGTATGAAGAGCATTAAAGAACTGAGATTCTGAGATTTGTTTGATAAAGAACTGTATCGAAACGAACGCTAGAACTCGAGAAGTTCGTAATCTGCGTTTCTGCTCATCTCAACGTCATCTTGATGGCGCTCTTTGCTGAAAACAAGAATTAAAACATCTTAGAATTCTATTGTTGTTCTATATTATTGCCAACTATTTTCTAATTGTATGCACATCTGCAGCAATTTTGTTTGTCTTTGTGATTATCCATTGTTGTACCCCTTGTGTTACTTTACATTGCCACTGTTATATCTTTGTCCATCTTAGCTAAGTAATGTTGGGGAGGGTGGGTGTCGGAAAGGGGCAGCCTTTGGCTACATATTGTTATGAATATCTCTTTGTGTGTGTGTGTGTGTGTGTGTGTGCATCTTACTGGTGTGATTTATGTATGCTTTTTCCATTGTCTTTCTTGCCCCCTTTTTCCTGTAGGGCCAACTTGAGTGATTCCTACTTCACCAATCGTCAGGACCGCTATGTGTTCCTGCAAGATTCACCTGAGATAGCTGACTTCTTCACTGAGCTAGTAG
>NW_015169789.1:283145-288436 GCF_001447785.1 Gekko japonicus
TTATAGAAGGGATGGTCCATCCTTATCAAGGTAGGAGGACCATCAGGCTAACGATATTTGGTTGGTGTTGCATATCCCTTCAGCACTCCAGTAAACTTTGATGTTCTCCAGCCGAGGCAGGCATTCCGTTTGGTATTTTTTTACCATGGGAAGAGATATACCATCTCTGTAGACAGAGATGTTCTAGAGCTGGGGAAAGTATGAGCCTTGTATGTAGAAGATTTGTCTGAGATCATGGAGAGGTGTGCCAGAGAGTACTGAATATTGAGATCATTTTTAGCTAGAGGTGAGTGGATTGACCTCTGCTTGTAAAACATGTGATTTACTATGGTCCCTTCCTGATGGGCCTCTGAGCATGCATGTTTTGCTGGTGTGGTCAGGTGAAACTGTTTATTGCATGAAGAATTTTGCACCTGAGAGTTGGGATTATCTCACTGGCAGCTGGCTATTGGAGTAACACCTTCTGGAGACAAACATACCCTCAGGACTGTGACACTTGGAAAAAGGATTAAAAATAATGAAAGGGGACATACCAACAGCTGTCATTGTAATCTGGGAGATCTTTGAAATACAGATTCTTTGGATGTATCCTATAGATTGCAAAAGTAAACATACTGATTGCTGGATAAATTCTATAATAATGAATAATTGTGCAGATTTGTATTGAGATGCTTCCTGGAAAACAGGGAAGCAGGGTGTGGGAGGGGAAGAAAAAGCAAGCTCCTTTCAGTATTCACAAATATACACATGGTGCATGCTTTCAAATTTTCCATACATCTCAGTCTAGATGTTAAATAAAACATGAAGAGTGGGGGAGAAAACAGCACATTTTTCAGGACATGGTGTTAAGGCTTCTTTGTCTGCATCCTGTATAGGATGCTTAGCTGACCACAGTGGGCACAGTGCATGACTAGGTGGTATCAAATTGTATCCCTGGCATGCTGGAAGGAAGCAAAAATGAAGCCATCTAATTGAAAGTATAACAACCAATAGCTGATCAAATGACTGTCAGATTGAATGCACAAGCCCCTTAAAAGGTTGAGAATGAACATAGCAGCCCATATATTGACAATTTTGGTGCACTAAGTAGAGAGTTGATATACACCAAGTTATGGTAATATTACCTAGTGAAGTTTCTCAGATTCTTTTCCTCCAGTTGAAATACTGTTTCTTCAGTGCCTTAATTCTGGCCATTCTCAGAGGAGCCCTAAAAACTAGTAGGCTTGATTGTCCATAGCAGAACCCAAGAACAAAATCTCAGTGTTTATTCAGTATTTTCTGAAGAGTTTGTGCATTGGTGCACATATGTTGGTTGTGATCATGTCCCATTGGTGTTGAGAGTGTAGCTTGTAGCACATTTGCCATGGGAATATTCTCCCTCTGCTAGTGCGTGAATAAAGCTAATTTCATTTCATATAAAGTGTGAGATGCTGAGCTGTCACCTTCCCCCGGGAGGTATCTTCCAAGCACTGCCAACTATTGAGGTATCTTCCCGGCAGCAGGCTTACTGAGTTTTCTGTGCTGATCTGGTGAGAGGTGCAGTAGCAAGTGCAGTAGAAGTAGACAGACTGGTGAAGTGGGACTTTCCTCCTGTGTTTTCTTGCACTAATTTGGAAAACAACCTTGCCAGACAAAAAGCTGAACTTATTTCAGGTTTTAGCTAGTAGCATCCCCTAGGCTGGTTTTTCTGCCTTCCATTTAATCTAATTACTGAGCTTTTACTGTACTATTCCTTTCTGTTGTTCACAGACTGTAAATTCAGATGGTGAAATGACAGGTGTAACTCCGGTATATGGTGAGCCTTGTCTTGCAGTGCAAGTTTGAACCAAATTTTTCCACTTGAAAGTATGCATATATTTTTTTTGTTCCTTCTGGCCTTCCCTCTTTCTTTCATATAATGCCTCCTGTTAGGCTTTTTGCTTTAACCCTTGTACACAAGGAAGAGGGACATGCATTCTTCAGAAGATATTTAGTACTTAAAACAGTGTTAAATGTTACTTGTAGCTTCTTGAAGATAGAAATGAAGGACTCTTTCGGCTTCTCTTGATTGTTGGAAGAGTTAGAAAGTGACAGGCTCTTCAAAGGAGGTTCAGAATAACTGGTCGTCATTGGAAGAGAGGATAATCTTTTTGCTGTATTATTCTCCTTGCTAATATTAGATAGCTAGCCCAGGCCTTAAAGTAAAACAGTAGTTTTACTATTCTAAAAATGAGCAGTGCAGCATCACTGTTAAAAATAAATTGAAAGTCAATTTGCATTCTGTACAGCTCAGCTTTGCAGTACTAAAATATGTCTAGAATTTGGTGAGCAAAATAATCCAGGCAACTTTGTTATCAGGCTGGCTGTGACGAGGGCCAGGGCCTTTTCAGTGGCAACTCCGTACTGGTGGAATGAGCTCCCGGAGGACATCAGGGCCCTGCAGGACCTTTTACAGTTCCGCAGGGCCTGCAAAACGGAGCTCTTTCACCAGGCCGTCGATTAGGGAGCCGCACCTAAGAAACTGAGGCCCTGGCCCCAATATTAATATTAACATCATTGCTAACAGCCAATTCAACCCAGACTACGATGTCAGCCAGTGGCTGCCTGAGGATGCTGGTAATGCATCTGATACAAACTAGCACTTTATATTATATTATGTTCATAATTGCATTGTTTTGATTTTATTTAATTTGTGTTTTAATTGTTTTATACACCTCATGTAAGCCGCCCTGAGACTCCCTTGGTGGAGAGGGTGGGATATAAATTAAATAAATAAATAAACAAACAAATACTTCCTAAAATCCAAATAACATCAAAAGCTTAGAACCAACTAAAAGTCATAAACTAGTGAGCTGGCTTTGTAGTTTCACAAAATTCTTACTAAGATTATTTTTTAAAAAGTGTGGTGGAAGCCTATTATCGTATAAGACATTTTTAAAGTGGTAGGTAGTTCAAAAAGTTCTTTGTGGACTACGTCTGCAATCCTATATGCAAGCACTTGGGTGTAAGATGCATTGAACATAGGGACTGAAATGGTTTCAGTCTGGTCTGTAACAGTTTAAATCCCTTCTCTGTGGAGTTGCGCTGTTGCTGCGGCGCAACTCTAGAAAAAAGGAGCACAGGGGCGGGGCTGCCGGGGCGAGCTGCAGGAGCGGCGCTCTGGTGTGCTTTGGCCCCAAATGGCCCCTGATGCCGGGTGTTCTGTACATTGCACTGGTTCTGCTGGGGTGCAAAATGGCCTCCCTCAGTTTCTACTGCAGAGATTCTCTGGTTTGACTTTAGTCCTTTGGAAACAATGGAGAATGGGGGCACCTTCTTTGGGGGTGTGTGTTTCTTAACATCTAGTCTGGTGAAGCTTGTGATCACTGTTTTGTGATGCTTTGGCTAGTGTTAGTAAAGGATAGTAGAAAGGCAGACTCTCAAGAATGCCTTGTAGATGTTTGGGGTGGTCATTTCTAGGGCTTCAAAATGGAGAACAGAAGCCCTCCCAAGTGCCTCCTCAGAACATGAGTGGTGTGATGGAATCCCCCCCCCCCATCAAATCACAGCTGACTTAAGGCGACCCCTCCATATCAGCCCTGCTTAGCTTCTGAGATCTGATGAGATCAGACTATCCTGGGCCTATCCAGGTCAGGGCTAGGCTGAGAGTAATGTGACTGGCCCAAGGTCACCTAGCAAGCTTCCATGGCACCAGTGGAGATTTGAACCTGGATCCTAGTCCAACACTTTAAGCACTACACCACACTGGCTCTCATGATGGACTAGCATGTTGGGATTTGAATTTTCTTTACTGGCATGATTTTATATATATGAATTTAAATACAAGGAATTTTTAATTGTCTGTGTTTCTTTTCTGGCCATTGAGGAAAAAGTTTGGGTCCAGTGGCACCTTTAAGACCAAACTTTGTTCTGATGCTTCAGTCCAACATGGCTATTCACCTGAATCTATTATCTGGCCATTATTATTATTCATTTTATTTCATGATTATTAATGAAAATAATTTGTTGTATAGAGGAGGAGCCCTGACCTGGATAGCCCCAGCCTAGCCTGATCTTGTCAAGTCTCAGAAGTTAAGCAGGACCGATGTGGAGGCAGGCATTGGCAAACCACCTTTGAACGTCTCTTGTCTTGAAAGCCCTATGTGGTTGGGTACCCAAAGGTTGTTTATTAAGATTGGGTTTTTTTCCCTTCTGTTTTGGAACCGTACGTGGTTGCCGTAAATCAGTGTGAACTGATGGCAAATAAATAAATAAATAAATAATTGATGGCAAATAAATGAATAAATAAATGTTGTTGAGTTCAACATTTGTATAAATAGGGAATTGGCCAAAAAGACTGATACAACCACTTTTAACTTTAAAAGGGAGTTTCTCTGATATGAGGGGTCATGTGGGTAGGAAACTGAAAGGAAAAGTAGAAAGGGTCAAAACCATTGGGGAAGCTTGGAAACTATTTAAAGCTACGGTCCTAGAAGCTAAAAATATATATATATATTCTGCAGGTTAGGAAAGGCACAAATAGGTATAGGAAAAAGCCTGCATGGTTAACAAACAAAGTAATGGAAGCTGTAAAAGGTAAAAAGGATTCCTTTAAGTGTTGGAAAGCTAGTCACAGTGAGGCTGATAAAACGGAACACAGGCTATGGCAAATAAAATGCAAGTCTGTGGTCAGACAGGCAAAAAGGGAATATGAGGAGCATATAGCAAAAAACGTAAAGACCACCAATAAAACTTTCTTCAAATACATTAGAAGCAGGAAACCAGCCAGGGAGGCAGTGGGGCCCTTGGATGACCAAGGGGTAAAAGGAGTACTGAAGGATGATAGGGAAATGGCTGAGAAGCTAAATGCATGTTTTGCCTCTGTCTTCACTGTGGAAGATGAGAAGTGCTTGCCCACTCCAGAACCACTGATTTTGGGAGGGGGGTTGAAAGACCTGAGTCAAATTGAGGTGACGAGAGAAAAGGTCCTAAAAAAACCTGATAACTTAAAAACTGATAAATCACCAGGCCCAGATGGCATACATCCGAGAGTTCTGAAAGAACTCAAATGTGAATTTCTGGATCTCCTTACAAAAATATGTAATCTTTCCTTAAAATCTGCCTCCATTCCTGAGGACTGGAAGGTAGCTAATGTCACTCCCAACTTTAAAAAGGGTTCCAGAGGAGATCCGGGAAATTACAGGCCACTCAGTCTGACGTCTATTCTGGGTAAATTGGTGGAAACCATTATTAAGGAAAGAATTAGTAGGCACATAGATGAACAAAACCTAATGAGGCAGACTCAGCATGGGTTCTGTAAGGGAAGTCTTGTC
>NW_015169789.1:288749-344919 GCF_001447785.1 Gekko japonicus
ATGTCGAGACAGTGTGAGACTGCAATAAAGAGGGCCAATGCTATGCTGGGGATTGAAAACAGATCAGCCAATATCATAATGCCCCTATATAGATCGATGGTACAACCTCATTTGGAATACTGTGTGCAGTTCTGGTCACCACACCTTAAAAAGGATATTATAGCTTTGGAAAAGTTGCAGAAAATGGCAATTTGAATGATAAAAGGGTTGGAACACTTTCCCTATGAAGAAAGGTTAAAGCGCTTAGGGCTCTTTAGCTTGGAGAAACGACGACTGAGGGGTGACATGATTGAGGTTTATAAGATTATGCATGGGATAGAGCAGATAAAGAAAGAGGTACTTTTCTCCCTTTCTCACAATACAAGAACTCGTGGGCACTCCATGAAATTGCTGAGCAGTCGGGTTAGAACGGATAAAAGGAAGTACTTTTTCACCCAAAGAGTGATTAATACATGGAATTCACTGCCACAGGAAGTGGTGGTGGCTACAAGTATGGACGGCTTAAAAAGGGAATTAGATAAGCATATGGAGCAGAGGTTCATCAGTGGCTATTAGCCACAAGGTATAGATAGGGGCTCTGGGGCAAGTGATGCTCTGTCTTCTTGGTGCTTGGGGGGGGGTCAACAGTGGGAGGACTTCTAATGTCCTGGCCCCACTGGTGGACCTCCTGATGGCACTGGTATTTCTGGCCACTGTGTGATACAGAGTGTTGGACTGGATGGGCCTTTGGCCTGATCCAACATTGGCGTCTCTTGTGTTCTTATGAGGGGGGTGTTAAAATATTATCTGCCCCTAGCGTCAAGTAGGCTAGGTACGCCACTGCCAACAGCACAGGTGGTAAGGCAGCATGTACAACAACTGAGCTGCTTTTGAAAGACATCATATGATAACTTGGGGGCATAGTGATCAAGTATGTGTGATCAGCAGTTATCTGTCTTCCATGCTGAGTTCTGTCACTGCACAGGTAGCTCAGAAGAGAGGTTCACTTGATAAACAGGCAGTTTGAATGCTGATCACAATTGGTAAAGGGCTTGGCAGCTCTGATGGTTCATTGATAGTCCTCCAGTCGAAGAAGAAATCCATGATAAATAAAATATATAATTTTGGGTCATTTATTATGCTTAATTTCAGAAATCTGATGTTACCCTTCAACAATGTTTGATAGCTAGTGATTCATTTTAAGAAATGTGTGGCTTTAATATGCTTTATGTTCAATTCAGATTTTTGTTAAATACAAGAGATGTTTATTTCCATTAGAATTTTAGAAAAAATGTTTAAAAATCAGCTGTTTTTTACCTAGTCCTTCCTGTGAGTTACCCATTGTTTGGATGAAATGTCAGACCCTGTTCAGAACTGTCAGTAGTACTGGGTACAGACTTCACTTGGGATATACATTTTCCTTCCCCTATCATGAAAACTAGATCAGCTCAGGACTCCTGGTTTATGGGATTTACACTGGTATTTCTTCCTTTGATCCCTTTATAGTTTTCTTGCAGTTATGTAAAGATAATGATGTATAACATTGTGCTTCATTTATGCCTTCAGGAGACAAGACAGCCTATTGTGAAGCAGCAAATAAAAGAGTTATGGAAGTGATCGATTCTGCAAGAATACGACAAGAGTTGCTTCACACTCAGACTTTCCACCACAACCAGACAGAAGAAGTCCCACTGTCCAGAGATCAGAAGGCAGTTGGAGACAGGCAGCCTGAACCAGACACGTGGATTTATCCACTAATACAGATGAAAACTTTTGGGATTCAGATAGATGAGATTGTCACAGAAACTCTTCTGATGGAAGCAGAACTAGGTGCCAGTGTGTATCTCACCACAGGCTACTTCAACCTCACACAAGCCTATATGGACCTCATTCTGGGCACAAGGGCAAAATATCAGATTCTCCTAGCCTCACCAGAGGTGAATGGGTTCTTTGGGGCTAAGGGGATGGCAGGTGCCATCCCTGCAGCTTATGTTCACATTGAACGACAGTTTTTCAGTGAAGTATGCTGTCTGGGTCAGCAAGAGAGAATTCGACTGCAGGAATACTCCAGGAGTGGGTGGACATTCCATGCAAAAGGTGAGACGTTGTCAGGGCAAAGGATGGAATGCAAGCAGGTTATCCAAAGAGCCTTAGATAGCTTAACAATTGATGTGGCCAAATCTAAAGATGTGATTGATGCATCTAATTCTCTTTCAGTATTCTGTATCTGTTCAGGTGAGGGGCTCTGGGAACCTCTAAATTTTCATACCAAGGCCCTAACTCAGATGCAGCATCCTTTCATCCGATTGATTTAGTTGTGGATTTTGGATGCTATCAAGATTGTTAGTGGGAACAGGCAATGCTTACAGTATGATATATGCATGTTGTGGTAACATTTCATTGTTGGCTTTGTCATTTGGTTGATGCCATTTTTATTTCCTGCTGCAATTATGTAGGCAGGTGGAAAAACTAGAAATTTTCCACCTCGCCTCCATGTATGAAAGGGTAACTGTAGGCAACTGAAATATCATTTAGGGGTTGCCAGCCCCCTTCCCGTTGCCAACTCCTTTCTTACCTTTTCTGAAGCTGCTTGGAGGTGAAGGTGGAGAACTGAGTACATGGGAGGCAACAAAAGCCTCCATTTAAAGCAGCCTCTTGGTATAGGAAATGCCGGGGGGGGGGGGGGGGGGGGAGAGATATTCTAGGGGGAAGGTCTCTCCTTTCATTGTTACATCCTGACTGAATGCTTCAGTCTGTTCACTTCCTTCCCTGGCCTTTTAATGGGGGACAGGAGGAGGCATTTCATAGAAGGGATATGAATGTTGGGGATGTGGGTGGGTTTGTAGAGAAGTGAGTCATAAGTGTCTGGCATTACCTCAATTGATGTAGAAATTGTGGGATCTCTGTGTAGATATTTGGATGAGTATTCACTGTGGTTGGTTTTGTAGCCCTTACTAAAAGGCTGACACATCCTTCAAATCTGGAGACGCCAGTATCAGATTTCTAGATTCCCTGGCAACTAAGGTGACAGAAACTCTTTTTCCAGCCCTTCTTTTGATCTAATGGGAACTCACTCAAAAACTGGCTAGTTCATAGAAAACAGAGTGAGTGTAGGTGGGCAATTTTCTCAGTGGAGGGTGGTAAGCAGTGGGGTACCGCAGGGATCAGTACTTGGTCCACTGCTTTTTAACTTGTTCATTAATGATTTGGAGATGGGAGTAAGCAGTGAAGTGGCTAAATTTGCGGATGATACAAAGTTGTTCAGGGTGGTGAAAACCAGTGAGGATTGTGAGGCACTCCAAGGGGATCTGTCAAGGATGGGCGAGTGGGCGTCAACATGGCAAATGGGGTTCAATGTGGCCAAGTGCAAGGTGATGCACATTGGAGCCAAAAATCCTAAATATAAATACACATTGATGGGGTCTGAACTGGCAGAGACTGAGCAAGAGAGAGATCTTGGAGTTGTAGTGGATAACTCACTGAAAATGTCGAGACAGTGTGTGACTGCAATAAAGAAGGCCAATGCTATGCTGGGGATTATTAGGAAGGGTATTGAAAACAGATCAGCCAATATAATAATGCCCCTATATAAATCAATGGTGAGACCTCATTTGGAATACTGTGTGCAGTTCTGGGCACCACACCTTAAAAAGGATATTATAGCTTTGGAAAAAGTGCAGAAAAGGGCAACTCGAATGATAAAAGGGTTGGAACACTTTCCCTATGAGGAAAGGTTAAAGCGCTTAGGGCTCTTTAGCTTGGAGAAAAGACGACTGAGGGGTGACATGATCGAGGTTTATAAGATTATGCATGGGAAAGAGCAGGTAAAGAAAGAGGTACTTTTCTCCCTTTCTCACAATACAAGAACTCGTGGGCACTCCATGAAACTGCAGAGCGGTCGGGTTAGAACGGATAAAAGGAAGTACTTCTTCACCCAAAGAGTGATTAACACATGGAATTCACTGCCACAGGAAGTGGTGGGTGCTACAAGCATGGACGGCTTCAAAAGGGAATTAGATAAGCATATGGAGCAGAGGTCCATCAGTGGCTATTAGCCACAAGGTATAGCTAGGGGCTCTGGGGCAAGTGATGCTCTGTCTTCTTGGTGCTTGGGGGGGGGTCAACAGTGGGAGGGCTTCTAATGTCCTGGCCCCACTGCTGGACCTCCTGATGGCACTGGTATTTCTGGCCACTGTGTGACACAGAGTGTTGGACTGGATGGGCCTTTGGCCTGATCCAACATTGGCGTCTCTTATGTTCTTATGTTCACTCAAATAACTGATTCTTATGGGATGAAATCGAACCAAATTTCTGTTTTCCTGTCATGGGCGGCCACTGAGACTAAGCTGCAATAAGACTGGAATTGTAGGTGTCCCTGCCTTAAGCTCCCTATGTGCGGCTGCTGTTCCTTTCTCTCAGCCCTCTGTGGCTCTTAACTTTTTATGCAGAAAGTGAAGCCTTGCAAGGTAGCATGATTAATCTCTACCCCCTGCTGGAACTTCCAGGGTAACAGTAAACAAATTCTTCCCTGGAGTGCCTGTTTGCTTCCATAGTTAGCTTTCTGTTATGAGCAGTACAAATTGGATTAGAGCAAACTGAGCAGGCTGCTGTTCCCTTGGGCATGTCCCAAAGGTCACATCCTAATAGGCTGCACTTCTCCTGGGATCTGTGCTTTTGTTTGTCTGAGCCTGCTGGCCATTAATGATTATGGGAATGCTGCTATCTTCCCTGCCTCCTTCCTGCAGAGCTGCTGGGAAGAGGCTTGAAGGGGTGGGGTGTCGGGAGAGCTGCTGAGGAAGCCTTTTTTCTTAAGGAAACATTCATGTCTTTACGCACTGGTGCTGAACCACACCATGAGAAACAGCCAGGCATGGGACCACACAGATAAGTGCTGCTTATGACCGCACACATTCTGAGAAGTCTGCTGTCAAGATTCTATTCAAGTGGGGATTGGCATCTTTTGGCCTCTAGCAGCTGCAGATTCTGCTGTCTAGCTGCAGTGGGGACCAAAGTATGGTGCTTCTCAATGCTGCTGTTTATATCTAGGCTGCTGTAACTTTTGCCTACTAAGAAGGGTGGTATGGAGCAGCAATACCAATTTAAGCAATTTCCTGCTGCAACTTTATAAAGTCAGAAGTGCTATTGAAATTAGAAATGAAGCTATGAAGTACAAAAATGAACATTTGGGGAACTGAAATATATACAAAACTTATTTTCTTATCAGAGTATTTACATTGCTATTAATGTAGCCCCCCCCCCCCCCCCCCGTCCCCCCTTTTCTGCCCTGCATGCTTTTTTGTCTGTGCAGGTCCTATAGCTCCTGACATAATTTTTCTGGGCATCGAAAGGGACTGCTGGGAGAAGGGAAATGTGGGGAACCTTTACGTACACCAGCACCTTCCACTAACCTTTTGATGTAACCCATTAGCTGGTTTCTTGATTTCAAGTGGGTTTTTAACCAGATACCAATTTTTTGCAAACTGCAGAAGATAGATGAATTTGAAATTTACTATAGGATATGAGAGTTGTACACATTCATAGCATATATGAATTGTAATGTCCTTGTCCTGTAGACATATGTAGTTGCTAAATAGCATTTTGAGGGAGGCAGCTAAAATATGTTAAAATTCTGCCTTATAAGATATTTTCTCCTTTAGAATGAATGAAATACTTTTTAAGAGTTTGCTTTTTAGTGTTTCACATTTAAAAGGCACTGGGGAAAAAGGCTCACCCAAATATTTTGTTCGTTGGTTTGATTTCTTTCTTTCTCTTACTGTCACATTTTTAATGGAAGTGAATAATGAATCAGGACTCTGCAAGTTCGAATATTATGAGCATCATACCTTCCTCACTCCAGGTATTTGTTGGAACTTGGTATTGTGTGTGAAGATGACTTCCCTTTTAATGTGCGCCAGTTCAGTAAGCGTATTGGCACTCTTAACTGGTGATGCTGTTGGGAGTTCAGTTTTCTAAATATAGTTAGGTTAGATTTCAGCATTCTTGTTTCCTGTGTGTTGCAGCTGAGGAGGTGTTTAAGGATTCCTGTGTTGGGAAGCAAGCTGCTAAAAGGCTGGGATAGAAGGAAAGAGTTATTGGCAGGTGTGGAGATGCTTACTGCTGAGAGACAAGTATTGTAGGGATGGGGTTGGGAGCTGTAGCACTGCTGTCAGTTAATGCAACTGCATGCGAGGCAGGTATTACTTGGGGCCTAAATAATATTTCTTTGTTGGAAATGAACAGGGATTGAGAAATTCTTCAGATTTCCCCACCTAGAAGGGTGAGTCATGGTGTGAGCAACCTTAACCTGGCATTGTCACAAAGCCAAGCCTGGCAGCCTGCCACCCTTTTCCTCTTCCTCTGTGGTAAGGTAAAGAAAAGGAAATGTGAACAGACTGCCAGTCAAATCATAGCATGCATTCCTTTCAGCTCTGCATGACTTTATCATTTGCTGTCCATGTGGGCATTCGCTTGAGGAGTCTTGATGTACAGAGAAAAATGTGACGAAAGGTAATTGTGGAGATATGTAGAACTACAAGAATCACTTGTGGGTTGGAATACAAGTCACTGTAGTGAATGTGTCAAGCTAGCTAAATCATTCTCCTTAAGAGAGAAGAAAACGCAACAGTATCTCTGAAGTTACTAAGGCTGGGATGCAGAATAGGCATTACACTACAAGTTTAAACAGGGACACAGTAAACTGGGAAATGGAGGTAAGCACTCAAGGCTATTATTCATATGTGCAAAGTACCAAAGAACAATGGGAATTCTTTTTTCAGGCACAATGGGAAAGCATTAGTTAAACACATGATAGAAGCAGAGGTCGTTTCCTACCGGAGTGCCAGTCCAGCTGAAATGAGCCCCCCCCCCCCCGGGAATTAAATGCCTGGCTTCTGGAGAAGATTGTGCACGGAAGCCAGGCATGTCTCCACACCTCCCCGCGGTGGTGGGTTGGCTGGAGAAGAAAGGGGAGGCGGGGAGACATGCCCTCCTTTCCCCCTGAGCCTCTCTGCTTTTGTGGAGAGACTCGGGAGGGGGGATTTAAATGCCTGGCTGGGGAAGCAAAAAAAGAGGGGGAGGCATCTTCAAAAGCCTCAGGCCGGCTGGGACAGGAAGCAAAGAGAGAAGGGATATAAACGTTAAACCCCTTCTCTCTTCTCTCCCCCCCCCCCGCCTTGGCAGGCCTGCTGGGGAAGGGAAAGGGAGGTCTTTGAAGATGCCTCCCCCATTTTTTACTTCCCCTTCTGACACATTTCTGGTGATGTCAGGGGGGGTGGTATATGCTAATGAGTTATATGCTAATGAGCTCCTGCACTACTTTTTCTATGAAATGACCCCTGGCTAGAAGTAGCAAGTCACTTTGGATCTATAGATATTTAACGTGGGTGGTGTCTACTGAATCTCTTACATTTGGCTCACCATGCACATTAGCAGTGTTAACATTTCAGTCTCACATACTACCCTCTGTTTGCATATTGTAGTGGATTGATCCTTAACCCATATTTTCTGGAGTCACCTTTTAGGACTGTTTGTGATTATTACTGCTGGTGTGTGTGTGTTAAGTGCCGTCAAGTTGCTCCCGACTTATGGTGACCCTATGAATTAATGTCCTCCAAAACATCCTATCATTAACAGCCATTCTCCTTGCAACCTGAGGACTGTGGCTTCCTCAGTCAAGTCAATCCATCTCATGTTGGGTCTTCCTCTTTTCCTGCTGCCTTCTCCTTTTCCTAACATTATTTTCTTTTCCAGTGACGCTTGTCTTCTGATAATGTGACCATAGTATGATAGCCTCAGTTTAGTCATTTTAATTTCTAGGGGAATTCAGGCTTGGTTTGGTCTAGCACCCACTTATTTGTCTTTTTGGCAGTTCACGGTATCATAAAACTCTCCTCCATAACCACATTTCAAAGAAATCCACTTTGTTCCTGTCAGTTTTCTTCATTGTCCAATATTCATAGCCATACTTAGTAATGGGGAATATTCGGGCATGTATTAGCTTGATCTTGGTCACCAGCAACACATTGCTACACTTCAGGATCTCTTTAGCTCCTTCATGGCTGCCCTCCCCAGTTTCAGTCTGATGGACTCCATTTCTGTGACTTGGAATAGCTTTATTAATATCTACTCCTGGTGATCTGTTCCACCCCATTGCTCTCCATACAGCTTTAACTTCACTTCACTTTCTAAAACTGTAGGTTCTTCTTCAAAAGACTCTTCCTGGAAGGAATCTGTTGTCCTTTTGTCTCTTTTGTATAGTTCTTCAGTGTATTGTTCCCATTTTTCTTTATTTCGTCCTGTTCTGTTAATGTATTTCTGTGTTGATCTTTCAGCATGCCTAACCATGATTTAAATTTCCCTTTGATTTCTTGGATCTTGTGGTATAGATCTTTTGTTCTTCCTTTTCTGTTCTTTTCTATTTCTTTACACTGGTTATAATAGTTCTCTTTGTCTCTACATGTGAATCGCTGGAACGCTGCATTTAGGCTTTTAATTCTGTGTCACCTTTTACTTTTGCTTCTCATCTATCTTTAGCAGTTTTAAGAGTTTAATCAGTCATCCACTGAGGCTTTTCTTTTTGCTATACTGCATATTCTTCCTTGATAATATCTCTGGTTTCAACCCATAGTTCTTCTGGTTCACATTCACCTGAATGCAAATCTGTTCTTTACATGGCCTTTAAACTCTTCAGGAATGTTGCCTAGATTGTATTTTGGTTTTGTGATTGCTTTTGTGATTGGGTGTTTTTCTTCAGTTTTATTCTAATTTTTTATTTTAACAATTCATGTGATCTGTACCACAATCCGCTCCTGGTCTTGTTTTAGCAGAGGGAATAGAGCTTCTCTGTCTTCTGCTTTTGATTATGTAATCTATTTGGTTTCTATATTGGCTATCTGGTGATGTCCATGTGTACAATTGTCTGCTTGGTCGCCTGAAACATGTCTTTGCAATGGAAAAAAATTTAAATTGGACAGAGGAATGTCAGAGGGCCTTTGAGAGACTGAAAGTACTGTTTACGTCCGAACCTGTCTTGAGCCACCCGGATGAGAGCGAGCCCTTCATTGTGCAAGTCGATGCCTCAGATGTGGCAATGGGGAGGGGGCAATCCTACAGCGCTGGGAAGATGAGAACCTACACCTCCTCGCCTATGTATCAAAAACGTTTTCTGATGCTGAGAGACATTGGGCAGCCTGGGATAAAGAGGCCGCGGCTATTAAGCTGACTTTGACCACTTGGAGACCCTGGCTAGAAGGGGCCAGGGTGCCACTTGAAGTGTGATCACAAAAATCTCGAAGCCCTGCACACCCCTCGCCAATTCAGTGTGAAGTAATTGAGATATGGCACCTCCCTGGGAAATCTAACTTCCTGGCTGATGTAGTCTCGCGCCTCTCCCAATGTGCCAGTCAGAAAGAGGAAATTTTGGACCACCCCAGCCCAGTTTGGGTGGGGGCAGTGGTTACTCAGAGCCAAGCTAAAGCAGGGGAAAGCCAGAGCCCTGAGCCTCGGGTGGAAAAATTCAAAGCGGCCTTCAATGAGGCTGACATGAAGGAAATAGAAAAGGAGACTTCCCCGACCTAGGCTGGAGATGGCTGTTGGTACTGACAGCACAGACTATTTGTGCCCCACTCCCTGCGTGGAGAGATTGTGAAACTCTGTCACCATAACAGACTTGAAGGACATTATGGATATCTAAAAACTTTGCATTTGACTCGGAGGCAATTCTGGTGACCTTGCATGTGTGGGAACATTTCTCACTATGTGTCCTCGTGTCAAGTGTGTTTGAAGGGAAAGGGAGAGGGAACCCTCAGGACTGTTGCAGCCCCTTGAAACCCCTGACAGTCCGTGGTCAGTCATTTCTATGGATTTCATAACTGATCTGCCACCCAGTAAAGGGAGAACTGTTGTGTGTGTGTGTGTGTGGGGTGGTGGTGGTGGATTTATTCTCAAAACAAGCCCATTTCATTCCCTGCAAATGAGTGCCCACTGCCAAGAAACTGGCTCAGCTGTTCATGCAATACATTACTAGACTCCACTTGGTCCCTACAAAAATCATGTCTGATAGGGTACCCCAATTTGTGGCAGCCTTTTGGAGAGAGCGTTTGAAAGTATTGGGCATTGCACAGGGTCTCAGTAGCACTTAACACCCTGAGATGGATGGCCAATCAGAGTGCACTGTTTGCGGAATACAGTTATAACTTGGTATATAGTTCCATGGGGGCCATCCCGTTCAAGGTGGTGCAGGGTTATGAGGGGACTCCCCTTCCTACAGTTGCTTCTCAACCATCCAGACCAAGGGACTTGAAAGTGTGGTGGTCTGAGTTGATTCAGCAATGGACCTTAATTCAAAAGGCTCTGGTTAAAGCAAAGGGGGATTACAAAACCCAGGCTGACAAAGGCAGGTCACCAGAGTGGGACTTACAACCAGGGGACTCTGTGTATGTTTCCACAAAGAATCTGAAGGGCCTGCAACCTGGGAAAAACTGGGGTGGAAATATGTGGAACCTTTTAAAGTGTTACGTGTCATTAACAAAGTGACTGTTGAATTGGACTTATCTAAGAACTTATGTCACATCCATCCTGTTTTCCATTTAGTCTGCTGAAGAAGGATCCTGGACCATCGACATGAAGTCCTCAACCTCCGGCCCCACCTCCTCTGATAGTGGATGGAGAACTCCACAAAGTAGTGGAGGACATCCTAGACTCTAAGATCAAGAGGGGTCACCTGTACTATTTAATCAAATGGCGTGATTTTGATCCGAGTCATAATGAGTGGGTTCGGGAGGATCATCTGCGGGCCAGACAATTACTTCGTGCTTTTCACTGCAGACATCCTCACAAGTCTGGGGGCTGAGGGGTGGCCTTGGGAGGGGCACTATATCAAGTTCGGGCCTCAGTTGCCAAATGTTTTCTCCTGCTTACACCCCATTTGTTGTGTTATGGCTTCACATATGTTCTCATATTCATATGTTTCATGCTCTGTGTCTCACCTGGCTTTCTTCCCTTGCTGTTTATCATCTCTGCTGCAAATTGGGAGGGGGGGAGTGTATGTGTATGGCTGTCTGCTTTGCTTGGTTAGTGCCAGCTTGGAACAGTTCTCATGCAGGGGCCTCCTGGTGTCTGGAAACCAGTTCCAACACAGAAGCTGTCTATGCTTGGAACCTCTTCACCTCATAATAAATAAATCTTGCTGCTACAAGAGTGTTTGTGGGAGTATTTGCATCCAGAACTTGACACAATCCCTTTTAATGTGAGAGAACAGCTCTGAAAGAACTTATGACTGACCCAAGGTCACTCCAGCAGCTGCATGTGGAGGAGTGGGGAATCAAACTCAGTTCTCCCAGATTAGAGTCTGTGCTCCTAACCACTATACCAAACTGCCCTTTGCTTTGTCTTGCCTTCAGAGAATGTGCTTGCCTTCAGTGAACATTTTTAAAAGTAATCGCCTACAATCCATGGAAGATACAAATGGGCTTTTCTGCTACTCAGTACAGCAGTAGGCACTGTGGCTTGTTAGCATAAAGTGCCTATCTAGTAAACAGGTTTGGGGATTCATTCTCAGCTGGAGTTTTGGTTTTTTAAAAACAACAACAATATTAGAATGCAATTTTGGCCATTGCATTACACGGGGGGGAGCATGAACACTGCATCAGAAAGGCACCCCCCCCCCCCCCTCACACTTTTCCTCTGTCACTCACAAAAATGTGAGAGAGTGATGAGGGAGCAAGGCAGGCTCCCCCCCTTAACTGTGTTGTATTGGTGGTAAGCAAACATTTGTGGGGGGTGAAAGCTTGGAAAGGACTCCTCTGGAACCCCTGCTAAGCTCTTCATGTGCTGTTGCATTGATCCCAAGCATCTCAGTCAGGGCCGGCTCACCCGCTAGGCGAACTAGGCATTCGTCTAGAGCGCTGGGCCCTGGATGGGGCGCCTACGTTCGCCTCCCCCCAAAAGCCCATGGGAGGGCGGGGGCGCACGGAGACGGACCTCCGGGAGACCCCCCTCTCCAATCCCCTCGTTCTCTAGGCCGGCTGTGCAGAAGAGATGCAGAGCCCCCCTCACCTCCTGCACAGTCCCCTCCCTCCCGTGCACGCCAAGTGCTGGCATGGGGGGAAGGAGAGGGAGGTTTTACGGTGGGAGGAAGGCGCGCCGGGGAGGGGGGGCGGCTCAGTGCTGCTGCAACTTTCGGGAGGCTTTGTTTCCCTCCCCCCCACATGTCTTTAGGCCCCACCGGGAGGTTGGCATCTGCGCCTCGCCTAGGGCGCAGGAACACCTTGGGCCGGCCCTGATCTCAGTGAGACTTGCACAGGAAACCAGTTGCTGGGTGTGTGTGTGTTAGGGCCCATTATAAGTCAGGAAGTCACACTTCTGAGCGCCCAGCAGCCCTGCATGCCTGCCTGGAATTCGGGGGGGGGGGGGGTGCGGGGGGGGGCTTTCTTTCTGATGCAGTGTTCATGGTGCTGGGTAGCAGGAGACCAGAGGCAGGGCCTCAATTTGAGAAGCGGTGTCTGGTGTCTGTCCCTCCTGGCAGGAAGACCCCAACAGGACAGTGGTGGCAGCATAACCTAGTGAAAGGAAGTGGAACGGCACCCTCCAGGAATTGGCACAAGCCAAGGAGGGGGCTGGCAGAACAGGGTTTATAAGTCAAAATGGGCCTGTTCCATCGCAGCATATATAACCGCTAAAACAGATTAATGTTCTATTACCATGCATGTAAAGGGCGGAGGAGGGGAGAAGCATCCTTTTACTACTTTGTTAGATCATGGGGAAATATTAACTCCCCCCTTCTGTTCATATTAACAAAGTTTTTCTACTGTAGTACATTCTGTTGCCAAGTGGGATAGGGATAAGAAGGACTTGAACTGAAAATAAAAGGGGGGGGGAATGGAAGATTAGGTGGAGGGAGACAGAAATGAATGAGAAAAGTGTGGAAAAGAGAGGGAAAAGTTTTATCTTGCTGCAACATCCTAACTACCACTTTATAAGATCTGGCTGAGCTGGATGCAAGGAAAGGAAGAGAGAAAGGCTAAACTATTGGAGAAAATAACCTTGTTAGCAGGCTGCACACTGCACACTGGCAGTTACTGTAGTAGCTATTGGTGTACTGTCATGTCTTGCTTCAGTAGTGGCTTGGTTGATGGGTTTTGCATGATCTGTTAGACAAGTTTGGAGAAAAGCAATTCTAGCCTATAGTAGAGTGCCCTTTTGCGGTGCTGAGACTTCCCTGCACCCCAAGTGGTTGCAGCCAGAACTACATTAAACATAAATGGAAAGACATTTAGCTGGATACATGATGCTGGCTTCAAGAGCCCTTCAGCTGACTTGCACCCCCCAAGTTCTGCTTCCACAGTCTCCCCCGTCAGTGGTCCTGTTCATATACATTGGTCCAAACCATCTCAGGCTTTAAATGTCACCAGCAGCTGCATATAGAGTGCATTGCAGTAATCTAAATTAGATATAACCAGGACATGTACCACAGTGGCCAGATCTTTTCTGCTCAGGAGGCTAACCAGTCAAAGCTGGTAAAAGGCATTCCTAACAGCTGTCACCTGCTTATCCAGCTCTAGGCCTGGGTCCAAGCACACCTCCAGATTACAGATCTGTTCCTTCAAGGAGAGTACAACCCCATTTAGAACAGGTGACACCTTAAATCCCAGATTAGACCTTCCCCATAGACCTTCCTCTTACCAGTAGCACTTCTGTTTTGGGAGGGATTAATCATCAGTTTTATTAGCCTGATTCCACTTCAGAATTGCCTCCAGGCACCGTTTCAGGGTTTCTACAGCCCCCCCCCCCCCCCCCCCCCCCCTCAGCTGGATGTGCGAGATAGAACCGAGTGTCATCTGCATATTGGTGACCAGAGGTCCCAGTCCAGATCTCTGGATGACACCTCATCCAGCAGTTTCTTTTAGTTGTTAAAAAATGTAGGGAACCTTGCGGGACCCCAGAGGCCAGGGGGCTGAGCAGCAATCCTCCAGCACCACCTTCTGGAACTCACTCGCCTATACGTTCAGAACTACTGCAAAATAGTACCTCCCACTCTAGAAAGACAGTCCAGAAGGATCTCGTGATCAATTGTATCAAAAGCCACTGAGAGGTCCAGGAGAATTAACAGGGCTACACTACTCCTCTCCATCTTTTGGTGCAGGTCATCCACCAGGGGGACAAAGTCTGTTTCAGCCCCGTAAAGGTAAAGGTTCCCTTGCTAGAAAGCCAGTCGAGTCCGACTCTAGGCTTGCGGTGCTCATCTCCGTTTCAAAGCCGAAGAGCCAGCGCTGTCCGAAGACGTTTCCGTGGTCATGTGGCCGGCATGACTAAACACCAAGGTGCACGGAACGCTGTTACCTTCCCACTGAAGTGGTACCTATTTATCTACTTGCAATTTCTTGCTTTCGAACTGCTGGGTTGGCAGAAGCTGGAACTAGAGACGGGAGCTCACGCCGTCATGCGGCACACTCGGGTCTCGAACTGCTGAACTACCGACCTTCCACAGCCTGCAGTTCAGCATCTTAACCACTTGAGCCACCGCAGCTCCATAACCAAGCCTAAAACCAATCTGGAAAGGATCTAAAAAGACTTTAGGTTTCCATGTATAGTCTCCAGTTGTTTTAAAAGTCCAGTAGTCTCTTAATATCTTCACTTAAATCTGTTTCGTCTCTCATCCCCAGTAATAGATTTCTTCTGGAGATTCTGGTAGTTTTGTTACTAAAAGCATCTGATGTCTTCTGTGGACATGGCATTTGGCTATTGTTTTAAGGAATCTCTCTTTGTTCTGCCAAGGCTGCCCAGTTATACATATTTGGGCATATACTGAAATCCAACTGAAGAAGCTTGTTCACAGACGCTAGTACTACATCTAGATGAAATTCCAAGCTAATCTCTGAATATAACAGACTGCAGACATTTTCCACCAAAGCTGTGAGGTTTGCAGGGGCTGTTCTGTATTGGTAAGGAGGCTCAGGGAAGAATGTCCTTTTACTTCTGTAATTTGCGTAGGTGCAGTTAAAAATTGGAGCAATGTGGTTTCAAACTCTTGAGTGACTACATACTGCCGTGGCTGTTGCAATCAACATGTTTTGAGCTAGACTGTTGTTCCAGAAGTGTGTGTTCTTTCACTTCTGTTGGGGTGTCCAGCTGCTCCAGATGTGAGTGTGGAACAGAGTTGGCAGGCAACTATTACTGCCAGAGATATGCTAGCATTGTTTGGCCTTGCTCTGAATTAACATGTATGCTAACATTTAGGTGTGTATAAGAGAGCGGCGGCTGCTACTCCTTCTGTACAAGTGACAGGTGTTGGACCTGTTTGTTGGTATACAGGTACAGCTGCCGAGGGGGAAACTTTTTTCTCATAGAAACAGTTGTTCTGATATGATCATTGGTGCCATGTATTGTAACAAATTTCCTTTGAAGCCCACACTACTGCAGAAACGAAGTAGAGGGAAATGACTCTTAACACTTGCCCACAGAATGTAGGCTTCGCTGCTTTCGTCTGCAGTCTGGAACCTTTTTTAAACTTGGCTTCTTCTCTGATTTGTTGGTAAATATATCTGTGTAACATTTGGGACTTGTGCTACATGAAGTATAGGATTGGTGGTGAAGTGATGGACCCAAAGCATAGCTTGCGTTAGTCACTGTGATGGACAGGGATTACATTACACAAACTGAGAGAAATCAGAGCACCCAACGGTGTCACCAGGTATCCCATTTGGTACTTGTTGACTCTTGTCATTCCCTGTAATTTATTGTATGACACTGACTGTAAGGAAGTATCCATATTTCCTGGTTCCTTGCTTAGTGACCTGAAAGCGTTACACTGCCAGTAAATACAGCAAAAGGCTTTGTGTGTGTGTTGTCTTTCAACAACAAACTATTGTTTGAGGCTCAATGCAGCTACCATGGTCACATCCTTTGTCTGCCACATTTCCCTTTTCCCCATGTTTTCCCTGCAGGCCTCTGGTTGTACCTGGCAGGAAGCAGTCTACCCTGCTTAACTCTGATTGGCTCTCCTAATTTTGGATACAGGTCAGTTCATCGAGACCTGGAAGCACAGGTTGCAATAGTGACAAAAAACAAATCTCTGCAGCAACAGTTCCATCAGGTGCGTGGCTTGTGAGTTGAAGTTTTGTGGGTTCTGTACTGTATGATGGGAACTGTGGCCAGGGGGTGGGTGGCTGGGATTCAAAACTAACAAAAGGGAGCTTGGCATAAGCAGCCAGTTGGAGGTCCCAATGATGGACCAGAAGGGGTGTGAAGTAACAGGCTGGTCTGGAGGAAGAAGAGGAGGGAAATTACTGTTGTTGTTGTTGTTGTTATTTATTAAATTTTTAAACCGCCCTCCCCTGAAGCGCTCAAGGTGGTGTACAACATATTTAAAATACAATTCAGTTAAAACATCATAGTACATAAATTAATTAATTTAAAATCAGACAATCAGATGTGATTCCAGTAAAACCAGTAGAAGCAACCTTCTATCTTTGATGGCATTCTGCATGTGACCATTTCCTCCAAGGGGCTGGGTCATGGGCCGGATAAGATGGAAAACCATTGCTGTTGTCAACCACAGGCCTGGTGGAACATCTCTGTGCAAGGTCCCGCAGGTCGTGGATGTCTCCAGGTAGAGAGAGAGTTCCACCAGGCAGGAGCCAGGGCCGAAACAGCTAGACATCTTTTGAGTCTGGGATCACCAGCAGGTTTTGATCTTGTGAGCCTAACATTCTTTGGGGGACATACCGGATAATACAGGACTTAGGGAAAATAGAGCTTGTCTGGCTGTGATATATTTGCATACTTTCTCTGGTTTAGTGGTTGTTCCTGTCTGAGGAATCAGACACAGGGAATGGAAACTAGTTACTAGCTAAGGGCAGTCTCAATAAATACTGCTGGTAGCTCCTTGTGCTTAGATAACTCTCATGCCTGATGCATATTTTGTGGCACGATTTAAAATCTAGTTCTTTCCTACTATTCTTGGGGAAGGGTTATAGTCTATCAATATTTTAACAAGCAAATGTCAAATTTCTCTTTTTATATATTCCTCTTGTGGGCTTTAAGCTTTCTGCTTTTGATTTTTAAGTTTTATAAAATAGTTCCTCTTGGCTTCTAGCATTTACTTGTGCTAATTTGTCCATGTAGACTCTAAATAAACACTTCTCATGTGATCCTCTCTTTCTGCATTGCATGGCCTAGGCTACTCTTTTGGCTCACTTTGCAGTCTGGTTTTTGAACTGCCCTTCCCAAATCTAAATTTGCATGGCAGCAAGACAATAGGGCTTGGAGGAAGGGCAGGGTTTCGTTTCACTGAACACCAGTCTTTGGGAGATGCAGGAAATGGCACAAGCCCCTTTTGCTGATTCCAGAAGCATTGGGAGAAAGAGAACGGGATGAGAAGGACTTGGACTTGTGCTGTGCTCTGCATTTTCTAAAGCCTTGCATGATGTGAGGCCTTTCCACATGTCAGCAGGTTTGGTGTAGGCCTTGTATGGTTCATTTTGCACATCATTCTCAGTAGGGAATTACAGAAGTCTAGTATGAGAAGTATTACAAATACTATTAAGAAAAGAAGCGATAAAACTCTTTCCACATACACAAAGACTTCTTAACTTCCAAAGAATAGTCCCTTTCTCTCTTCTGTCATGGATGGATACGGGGGGGGGGGGGAGCCCTGCTTAACTTGGCATACTTCATGTTCCAATAACCTAATTCAATTTAGTTTCCTAGAGCTTTTCGTGAATGGATATCCTTGCAAAATGGCTGTTCCCTATGCTGTACACTGTGAAGTTGGTTGATAAGCACTCTTAGAAAGGAAGGTCCCCTCTCTCTCCATCTATTTCTCATTGTCAGTCACCTCACTTTTTTCTGTGCTCTTCTGTGCAGACATTAATCTCTGTGGTCAGGGACCCTATTATGTCTGTCCTGCACAGTGCCTAGTGCATAACAACAGTCCTTAATGACACTCCCATTATCTAGTGGCAGAACTTTAAGTAGCCGAACTTTGAAATTACCTGGGTTTCCCCCCCTAAATACATCCTCCCTGAGCTGTGATTATAACATGATGTAGAATGCAAACTGTAGTCTGGAAACTTGCTTCAGGTCAGGTGCACTAATCTGTCTTCCAATTTAAAACAACCAAAACAGAGAAATAACAGGGAGGGCACAAAAGGCCTTCAAACACAAAGACATTTGACACTAAGGCTTACGATAAAAAAAGAGCTTTGGTAGATGACAGGAATTAGAGGGAGAAGGTAGAGTCGAATGTTCCTGCCTGCTTTGTCCCTCTAGAGCCATGGGCTTTGGGGAGTTATTATTACATGGGTGGGCAGTGAGCCATACCAGACTTGGTGCACCTGATTTAGAGGCAGGCCAAGGCTCCCTAATTGTTTGGGGGTTCTGCCCATTCAGCAACCCATTTTGCTAGTTCAAATGAAAAAGGATGCTTTTGATGTAAGTGCTACTTTCAAGTGCTGTGGGTATTGTAATAGAGAGGCTTTCTTTTTCCCTCCAGCTGTGTTGTTTGTACTTTGAAGAGGCTTAGCATTTCTGGGAACTGCACTGAATCTTTCTGTGCATTCATTTTAAAACACAGCCTAGGAGCTTTTTCTAAAGAGAACTGAGCAGTCCAACCTCTAGAGATTAAAGTCAGGCTTCCTTTTTGGACAATTATAGCTCAGGGTTGGTTGTGTTACGGGAAAAAGAAATAACTGCAGGGCCACATCTTGCAATGCTTTCCTCCTCAGTGCATTTGTATACATATGTGGGATGGGCTCTGTGTGTGTAATGACTTGGGTTTGGCTCATGTGGCAGTTGAGATGGCAAGCATGGCTTTGGCAAGCCAGTCTGAGGTTCAGATCTGTGCTCGCTCCAGTGGGAAGCTCACTTTCCTGTGGTTCATGACCAGCACTTTATTTAAGCCAGTTGAGATTGACAGGCATGTGGACGCCTTTGGCAAGAGCTTGAGGATCTTGAATGGTGATGGTAGATGCATCACAAAGGTAATTGCTTGTCAACCAGGGTGAGAGCAAATGTTGAAATTCATGTTGAGGTGGTTCTTTTTCTCTCTAGGAACAGGAGGAGCTTTATCTGCGTTCTGGTATTGTATCTGCTTTGACATTTGAGCAGCCTAATCGTTATGTCAAGCTGTGGGTGAAGATGGTAACACCTTTGATTAAGAACTTCTTCTGAAAAAGGTAGGCTTACCCTTTGGATACATTTTCTCTATTGCTTTTTTATACCGTCTTCCTGCTTGCAAGGATTTAAATCAATCCATAGGAAATTAAAAAATCCACTTAACTCTCCTTTTTTCCTGGAGCAGTGCTCTTCCTGCATACCATGAAGCCTAGTGCTCAGAGACCTATAATAGATTGTCCTTGTTGTTGCAAAATTTATTTTTTTCACCCTGTTACATTTGGGGGGAAAAGGGTAAAATTATTTATAAAGTAACTGGGCCCCTCTGCAAGCAAGTGATACTGACCTGAGGAAGAATTTCAGCTCTCTTATGAACGTTTGACCACTTTCTGTACAGTTACAGATGCTGCAGTTTAAAATACATATGCTTCATGTTAATTGTGAATGTGCATGGAAGTTGCTTTTTATCCCAGCAAAATACACAAAAGGGTCAATCTGAAACATCTAGCACCCTCTTTTAGGCACTTTGCTGAGAAAGAAACATATTCACAACTAATGCAAAGTGCAGGTCTTTTGTAGTCTGGTATCTGTACCCAGTCCAGAAGCCTATTAAAGGTGACATTTGATTAGTACAAAGTTCTCACAGATCTTCTTTGTGGTCTCTGTGCATCACACCTCTGGGATATAGTGCTCCTGCGCCGACCCCGATCAGTAAATTTGAAACCTAAAAGGGATTTTTGCGCCCACTCCCAAGTCATGTGCAGGGGGCTCTACTGTGCATGACTACAGGGATGGGCATGACAATCCCACCAGTTTTCTTCTAACCACTGCGCTGTTAGGATCTCCCTCGCTCCGGTCAGTAACTTTCCTCCTATGGAATAGAGTTAGTGATTTTTTCACTGAAGGGTGCGGCCCTCATGGGCCACCCTTCCCTTACATCCCCCTCTTCGTCTACCGGCTTATGCTCAAATGATGGGGCTTCTTTAAGCAGTGCAGCAGCAAAATCGCATCCCCTGACGGACACTCCCTCTGCCTCTTGTGCCTCGGGGAAACTCACTGAGTCGATTCCTGAGTTCTTGAGGAATATATAAGTTATAAGTTCTCGGAGGAAACCTGCGCATGCGTCAGTAAGATTAGGTGCCTAACGCTACCCCTCCGAGAAAGGAGTTAGATAAAATAAAACCAGAAACTGGAAGATAAGGATGGAAGAGTAACCCTAGGGAGGAGGAAACCTCAAAGAAGAGATAACTTTGGACTTGGTGAGTCTTCTCTATAAGGCTAATTAACTTAATTAAAGCCTTTCCTCATAATGGCGTCAAGGAGATGGCTGAGCTTATATCTAACATGGAAAGAAACATCAGAGAGGGCATCACTTGTCCACCGACAATCGGGATCAATCATCGGGGCTCCCCCCTCCACCACCATTCCATGGGACCAACGCCAGTGGCATTTTCGATACAGGGCCTACCCACCTTCGACTGGCTTTTGAGCAAGGGAAACCTTTATATTATAATACTGGCTGATTTGTTTTCAGTTCCCTTCCTAATAATCCCGAGCATAGCGTTGGCCTTTTTTACTGCAGTTGGACACTGTCTCGACATTTTCATTGAGTTATCTACTACTACTTCAAGATCTCTCTTGGTCACTCTCTGCCAGTTCGGATCCCATCTACGTGTATTTATAGTTAGGATTTTTGGCTCCAATGTGCATCACTTTGCACTTGGCCACACTGAACCCCATTTGCCATGTTGACGTCCACTCACCCATCCTCGACAGATCCCTTTTGAGTGCCCCACAATCCTCACTGTTTCTCACCATCCTGAACAACTTCGTGTGATTTGCCCATTTATACTTACTCTCTGTTTCCTATTTAGCCAGTTTTTGATCCACAAAAGGACTTGTCCTTTTATCCCATGACTATTGAGCTTACTTAGGAGCCTTTGATGAGGAACTTTATCAAAAGCTTTCTGGAAGTCAAGGTAAACAACATCTATTGGGTCCCCCTTGTCCACATGTTTGTTCACTCCCTCAAAGAACACATAACAGGTTAGTGAGCCAAGATCTTCCCTTACGGAACCCATGCTGAGTCTTCCTCAATAGTTTTTGTTCATCAAGGTGCCTACTAATTCTTTCCTTAATAACAGTTTCCACCAACTTACCAGGTATCGATGTCAGACTGACTGACTGGCCTGTAATTTCCCGGATCTCCTCTGGAACCCTTTTTAAAGATAGGAGTGACATGAGAGTGGTTCTGGAGTGGGCAAGCACTTCTCATCTTCCACAGTGAAGACAGAGGCAAAAAATGCATTTAGCTTCTCAGCCATTTCCCTATCATCCTTCAGTACTCCTTTTACCCCTTGGTCATCCAAGGGCCCCACTGCCTCCCTGGCTGGTTTCCTGCTTCTAATGTATTTGAAGAAAGTTTTATTGTTGGTCTTTACGTTTTTTGCTACATGTTCCTCATATTCCCTTTTTGCCTGCCTGACCACAGACTTGCATTTTATTTGCCACAGCTTGTGTTCCCTTTTATCAGCCTCACTGAGACTAGCTTTCCACCGCTTAAAGGAATCCTTCTTACCTTTTACAGCTTCCATTACTTGGTTTGTTAACCATGCAGGCTTTTTTCTATACCTATTTGTGCCTTTCCTAACCTGTGGTATATATTTTTTCTGAGCTTCTAGGATTGTAGTTTTAGATAGTCTCCAAGCTTCCCCAATGGTTTTGACCCTTTCTACTTTTCCTTTCAGTTTCTTCCTCAAATGTCCCCTCATATCAGAGAAGTTACCCCTTTTAAAGTTAAATGTGGTTGTGTCAGTCTTTTTGGGCAACTCCCTATTTATACAAATGTTAAACAATAACATTATGGTCACTGTTCCCAAGCAGTGCAATCACTTTATTTATAACTAGGAATCAATGTATCCCACTGATTTTCTTCATCTCTCCCAGTTTCTGAAATACCCACTATGTCTGTTTTCCCACCAACACCAAGTATTCCAACTCCCCGATTTTACCTCAGACACTTCTAGCATTTGTATATAAACATCTATAGTTTCCCATGTATGTTAAGCCAACAACCTTCCTCTTGCTGCCTTGAGACCTTGCCAGCCAGTCCATATCTTTTGCCACCATCTCAGTGGACAATTCTAATCCATTTCCTTGTAGAAAAGTAACAGCCACCCCTTCATCTCTTTGAGATGAGCCATCCGGAACCAGAGACTTTTCATCTCCTGTCAACTTCCCCCCAATATTCAGTTTAAAAACTGCTCTGCCACCTTTTTGACTTTAAGCACCAGCAGCCTGGTTTCTTCTCGGGACAAGTGGAGACTGTCTGTTTTGTACAGCTCCCTCTTGTTCTCTTATGCCATGCCTTCACTCAGGCTTAAGCTGTCATCCCAAAGGCTGTCCAGATGGATTGTGGAAACTATTAAGATCTATTACCTATTGGCTAAGAAACCACTCCCAGGCCTGCTCCATGCTTACTCCACCCAGGCCTTAGCTACTTCCATGGCTTTCCTGAAGGGTATACTACTTCGTAATATTTGCAGCGCAGCGACTTGTGGTACCCCTCACACGTTTGTGAAGCATTATGCCCTTGATGTGTGTCTCCATCAGCGAACTTCAGTGGGAGATTTGATGTTGCAATCAGTGTGTGTCTGAGGACCCTCCAGCACCCTCCTCCAGGTAGGCCTTTGCTTGTTACTCTCCCAGAGGTGTGATGCACAGAGACCACGAAGAAGATCAACAGGTTGCTTACCTGTACCTGATAATCTTGGAGTGGTCATCTGTGCATTCACATTACCCACCCTCCTTCCCCACTGCTGTTGGTCCTCCTATTTTTCTCTGAGACTGATGGCAGCGGTCAGAAGGTACTGGCGGGATTGTCATGCCCCTCCCTGTAGTCATGCGCAGTGGAGCCCCCTGCACGTGACTCAGGAGTGGGCGTGAAAATACATTTTAGCTCTCAAGTTTACCAATTGGGGTCAGCACAGGCACACTATATCCCAGAGGTGTGAATGCACAGATGACCACTTGAAGATCATCAGTTACAGGTAAGCAACCTGTATTTCTTGATTTCTAGCAAGCAGGAGTTTCAGAGTGCTGGTGCAAGGGCCTGTGAATCCACTGTATTCCTACAGTTGCAAAAAGCAGACTAAATTATCTTTTCCTTCTCTTTGATATGTTGACAACCATTTCATCCAGAGCTCCTTTGGAAGTGTAACTGATCATCCAGAGGATTTAAAAGTAGACTGAAACCTATCAAAAATAAAGGAAAATAAAAGCTGTATGAGCAGCACTCCCTGGGAGATCTCCAGTTTGTCAAACCCAAATAGGTCTGGTACCTTACCAATCCTGAATTTCTTGCAAAGGTTGCCAACTTGGTGATGAGACAGGGGCTTGTCATTCATGAATTTTGGAGGTGATTGTGCATTTTGCCATGAATGAGAATTTTTAGTTAGCCTTACCAGTTTTAAATGGCTGCAAACTGGTCAGTCACAAGAGCACCTAGTATTGGCTTCTCTCCTTAGGAATCAGCTGATAGACAAGTCTGGTTGTGTGCCCTTTGTGCTTAAAAAGATCAAATTCTGTGCTTAGGCAATCCAAATTAAGCACCACAAAACCCTGAATTAAAAAAATAATGTTATTTTGCAGGATTTGTTTTTAGTGCAGTGTAGTTTTTCTACAGAATTTGACATAAGTAAAGGCATGAGGGGCAGTGTGAGAGAGGTGGGTTAAAGTAATAGCGGGGTCTTAAAAAACCAGGGAGTTATACAGTGGATCCCTTGATTTGTGGACCTTTGTGTGCTACACTTTGATTTCATGCTTAGCTCCACAAGAATGAAGATTAGGACACTGTTCCTATCACTCACTGCATATAGCTGGTTGTTAAACTGGAAGGAGTTGGGAATAACTTTGGAGAAGTGCTGTCATTGCCATGACTTCCTAGTGGAGCATGTGCTTAGGTTGCAACAGAATGGAAGTGTTCTGTGTGTTGCCCGTGCATAGTGTCTTATACTGTGGAGAAGACACTAGGAATGCTGGACTTGGATGCATCATCCCAAGATCAGTGCTGAATGCTTCTGTAGCAGTAAACAAGCTAGCTGAGAATGAAGTTGTCAGTTGGATATGGAAGAGGAATCCAGATGGACCTTGCACACAGGCTTCTCTGTTCTTTCTGGTGGGCTAGTGCAGAGCCAGTTCTGGCTGAATTTGTATTCTGTCCCTAGCAGAAGGTTATCATAAATTATGGTAAATGAACTGTTTTATACCCACATGACCAACAAATATCACTTCGGACACACTTCCAAGGAATGTGCTGTTTATTGGCAATTTGCAAATGACTGGCTTGGCTTGGACTTCTGGTTAAAAGAAGAGCTTTGCTGTTAAATGGAGCATTAAACTTGTAACAGCAAAGCAACCCCAGCAAGAATCCACTTAGCTGGCTTCTCTTTTGTCTTCAGGTTGAAGGTCCAGACATAGGTGGGGCCTCGCATGCGTGTCTTGTACACAGGACATTCGTACATGTTCTTGGTATCCATGCGGTCCACAGGGATGGCTTTGATGAAGATGACGGGCGTCGGAGGTGTCAGCTCTTTCAGCCGTGCATCGCTGATAACACCAGTCTGAACATCCCAGCGAGCACCTGCAGCAGAAAAGAATTCTTGAGACTGTGGCCTGCTGATTCATCCCAGAGGATGCTTAGTTTGCAGCAAATGCTAAGGAAGGAAGGGAGCCCAGCACTTTCCACCTTCTGTCTTTAGCTGGCTAAAGGCTAGGTGTTTGGCTTGGGTGTGCCTTGGGTGCCATCTCAAAAATTTACTTATGCATTTGGCAGTGTTACAACCATAATCTAAAAAGCCAGATTTAAGCTCTGCCCTTACTTTTAACCTGCAGCAAGGTTATGATCAGTGTTCTTTTACTCTAGAAAGCTGTATTATTCTTCCTCCTGCAAGTCCCTTGGTTTTAGTCCACTAGGTAATAGAAACATAAGCCCCTTGTCTATACTTGATTGAGAACAATAAATGGTCAGGCTTCTTCAGCCTCCTTTAAAAATAATTGTTACTAGGCAAAAAAAAGACATTGATCTTAGATACTACATTCCAAGCCTTATTCACACTTTTAAAAGGGGGAGAGTTGAACCAACTCCATTAAGCCATTACCTTTGTTGCTCTTAAAGTTCTAGTCTTGCTAAGGACTGTAAAATGGGCATGTGCTGCCCCCTGCTGACATGTTAACAATTAGCAAAATTAAAAAGGCAGCTATTCAAACTGTCTGTTTCATTACTTTCTAGTTGATTGTTGTATAGTGGAATATAGCTGTCAAACTCGGGTCCTTGTTTGCCATGAGTTTCTCATGTTCTGTTTTAACTGCCTGTCTTGTACGTGTAATGCTTTGTTCCTTCACTTTGGGGATGGGGGGCCTGTGTGAGAGTGTGTGTGTTTAAGAATGCTTTGCGGCACTAATTTACAACTGCTTTCCAAGTGGGCCTCCCAAGCTAGGAAGAATGTACAACGACCTTGAAGGCCAATCTCTGCTAGCTGGCTTTTAGTAGATAGTGTAACTGTAGGTTCGCAGGGGAGGGGAGGAGGGCTAATGGAGTGCACTAGGCTTAGGCAGGCTGAATGAATGGATTGATTGGACCGGTCACTGGGCAGGCTTGTTTGAATTATGTATAATTTCAGAACTGGCACCAACGGAGTAAGTTCTGACATGGAATGGTCTCAGCTTGATAGATTCTCATCTCTCACTAAACAAGTCACTGCCAAGAGAGTGTTGTTGAGAGCAAGTTTGTTCAAGAGTCTGACATAGTGTCAGAACTCCTTCATTACCTCGACCTATTGCACTACTGCCGTGATGAACGAAGAAGACAAGGACACTGGGACTCAGACTGACAGACCGGCCCATGAACCACTCATCCCAACAGACGAGGGGAAACTCCAAGGCAAGGAGGTGAGACAGAAGGAGCAGCAACCCATACAAATAAGATGGGATGATCCTGACTGGCTGGTAACACCCAGTCCAGAGCGTGTCCAAATCGGTCAAGATCGTTCCACGACAACCCCGAGCACCTGCGAGTGGCCGGGTTACCTGCTGAAGAAACTGATATTGAGCTGGTCAGGCAGGAATTCCAATGCGAAATGGACGAACTGTGGCGGGACACCCAAGCAGCCCTGGCGGATCTCCCAGCTGCTATCCGAGAGGCTTGCAGCAGGAGCTCCAGGCCATGGGGGGTAGCCCCATCCAGCACGTCCCCACAGGACCCCCAGCATGCCCAGTGCCTGCACCGCAGCCCCAGCCAGTGCCCAGCCTGGACCACCACCTGCGCTGGCCAGGCCGAGAGAAGTGCTAGAAGCTATGTTTGACAGGACATCAGAGAAGTTGGCATTCTTTGTTTTGCAGGTGCAGAAGTTCCTGAGGGAATGGGGCCCCGGTGATGGGGCTGGGAGCTAAGGTGCACAAACTAGAGGAACCTTTCAAATTCTCCCAGATAGATGGGACACCAATGAAGGGGGAGCCCTGTATGTACTGCACAATTCACCTGCCAGTAGGGGTTGGCTCCCACTGGAAACTGCAATCCTTTCTCGTAAACTCCTTGGCCAAGTTCCCAATGGTTTTGGGGAGCCCTTGGCTCCAGGCCCACGGTTGTCCAATGGAGTGTGGGAGCCTTGCAGTTTCTGGACTCCTGCTGCAAAGAGCATAATTGGAATCCAGAATGGGGGAAGATACCAAGCCGGGCACCAGAGCAGGTATGGCTGGCTCAAGAGGAACTGAGCCACATCCCCCCGGAGTACAGAGACTTGACCAGAGTATTTGAGGGGGGGGGGGCGGATGAACTTCCCCCTCATCGGAAGACTGACTGTGCCACAAAATGCCCAAGGGGAAACTCTGTTCCATGAGCCCGGCGGAGAAAGAGGAGATGCGAAGGTTCACTGATAAAAAGCTTGGCCAGAGGGTTCATTTGACCAGCAGCCTTGCCTTTTGCTGCCCTGGTGCTTTTCTGCAAAAAGAAAGATGGGGGATTGAGACTTTGCATGGACTATCAGGGTCTGAATGCTGTGTCCATGTCTAATGTCTACCCCCTCTCATTGATAGAGGACTTGCTGGCAGAGGCCGCTAGAGGCCGAATTTTTACCAAATTGGACTTAAGGGATGCATACGTCCAGGTGCACATCAGGGAGGGGGACGAACATAATACTGCCTTTAACACCCCGTTAGGCCAGTCTGAATACCTGGTGATGCTGTTCGGGCTTGCAGGGGCCCCAGGGGTGTTCATGAACTTAATCAATGAAGTGTTACACAAATATTTATTCAAGGGGTTTTTGTTTATCTTGATGATATCTTGATCTATTCAGAAGATAAGTACTCGCATGTGCAGTTCATCAGGGAAGTGCTGAAAGCCCTCTATCAGAATCGACTGTTTACAAGACTGTCTAAGTGCGAGTTCCATAAGGAGGAACTGGACTTTCTGGGGTACCAGATTTCCAGGAAAGGCCTGGGCATGGACCCCCACAAAATTCAGGATGGATTTATTTATTTATTTATTTACTTACTTACTTACACTTTCGACTTATATTCCGCCCTCCCCACATGGGCAGGTTCAGGGCGGCTTACAGCAGGTTAAAAATAACAATAAATACAATAAAACATGGATACATCGACAAAGCAAAAATCTAAAATTCAATCAGTCACATTTATACGTAAAGTGCTGTTGCTTATGGATGGCGGTAGCGTTTCCAAGTCTATGTTAGATGGTAGAGAGTACACTGTGGCCATACCTATGTCATTAGCTGTTCTTGTTGTTCTCAACATGAGGGCCTTAAATGTTTAGATGTTAGCAGTTAAGGTGTTGTCCATGTGTTGGTGCTAGTGGTGGCTCCTAATCGAAGGCTTGGTGGAAGAGCTCCGGTTTACAGGCCCTGCGGAACTGTAAATGGTCCTGCAGGGCCCTGATGTCCTCCGGGAGCTCATTCCACCAGTATGAAGCAGCCATTGAAAAGGCCCTGTCCCTGGTAAAGGCCAGTCTGGCGTCCTTCGGACTGGGGAGAGCCAGGCGGTTTTGTGACCCTGACCTCAGTGCTCTCTGGGGAACTATGGGGAAAGGTGGCCCCTCAGGTAGGCAGGCCCCCGACCATATAGGGCTTTAAAGGTCAAAACCAGCACCTTGAAACGAATCCGGTATGCTATTGGCAGCCAGTGCAATGCCTTCAGCACAGTCCAGATGTGCTCTCGTATAGAGAGGCCCATCAGCAGCCTGGCTGCCGCATTTTGCACCAGCTGCAGCTTCTGGATTTGGGACAAGGGCAGCTCCATGTAGAGAGCATTATAGTAGTCTAGTCTCGAGGTGACCATAGCATGGATCACTGTTGCCAGGTCATTGTGTTCGAGGAAGGAAACTGCCTGATCAGCTAAAGATGGTAAAAGGCTGCTTTGACAGTGGCTGCTACCTGGGCCTCCATTGTTAAGGCGGCATCCAGGAGCACTCCCAAACTCCTAAGCCTCGGCACTGGCACCAGCGGTGCCCCATCGAAGGTTAGTAGTGGGATTCCTACCCCCGATCCACTCTGACTGAAGCACAGGACCTCCGTCTATATTGGATTCAATTTCAGTCGGCTCAGCCTAAGCCAGCCTGCCACTTCCTGAAGCACCCGGTCCAGATCTTCTGGGGCTGAGTCAGACTGACTGCCCAACAACAGCTGGGTAGCTGGGTATCATCTGCGTATTGGTGACACCCTAGCCTATGCCTCTGGGAAATCTGAGCAAGGGGGCACATGTAGATGTTGAATAACATTGGGGATAGTACCACCCCTTGAGGGACCCCGCAAGTCAGCAGGTGCCTCCGGGATGTCTGATCCCCTAAAGCCACCCTTTGTCCCCCATCTTGGAGGAAGCCATTGCAAGGCAAGCCCCTGAATCCCAGTGTTGGTGAGGCGGTGGGTCAGTAACTGATAGTCAACCGTGTTGAATGCCGCCGAAAGATCCAACAACGACAGTACCGCCGTCCTGCCCCGATCCAGATGCCTCCGGAGGTCATCTGTGAGGGTGACCAGTGCTGTCTTCGTCCCATGGCTTGGGTGGAAGCCGGACTGGAAAGGGTTTAGCATGGAAGTATCATCCATAAAGCTCTGCAACTGTATCGCCACCGGTCTCTCAATTAGTTTGCCCAAATAGGGCAAATTGGAGACTGGCCAGTAGTTCGCCAATTCGGCTGGGTCCAAGGATGGTTTTTTAAGGAGAGGGCGGACCATCGCTTCCTTGAGTGCCCCCAGGAACAGTCCCTCTGTGAGGATGGGAACACTCTCAAACAAGGCGGCAGCTACAGTCATTCCTCAGGTTTGCCAATTTCTCATCACCCGTTCATCCCAAATTTTGCCCACCCCTCACTGATCTATTGAAAACAAAGGTGAAGGGACCAGAAAGCCACAAACCAAGTTACAAGTTGTTGTGGACCACAGAATGAATGGATTGATTGGACTGGTCACTGGGGGGGGGGTTGTTTGAATCATGTATAATTTCAGAACTGGTGCCAAAGGAGTCAGTTCTGACACAGAATGGTCTTAGCTTGATTCATTCTCATCTCTCAATAAACAAATCACTGCCAAGAGAGTGTTGTTGAGACCAAGTTTGTTCAAGAGTCTGACAATAGCTCTGTCATTAGCTGAACTTGGAAGCACCTTGGGAGAGGAAATGTCCCTCAATTTCTGGCTGGTGGAAGCCCAAGATTTTCACAACTAAATATATCCATCAGCACTTGGTGCATCTTGTACCTTTCTCCTTTACTAAAGCATTCACAGAGAAGCAGCTCTGTTTATAATGTTAGTGTATGAAATCCAAATAAAAAGGTCAGTGTTTACGTAGTTTATATAGGACATGGAGGTAGGAAGCAAAGCCCAGGACCAAATAGAAGCCCTTAAAGAGGATAAGCAGGAGAGTAAGTTTTATCTACCTCTCCATCAGTCCCAAGGAAATAAGTGCAAAGGGGAGGCTATAGATTAGGTCAAAGCAGAAACTGCTTTGTACTTCTAAACATGAACTTTCCATCTCTGAATATGGTAATGAGATTTTACCTTCCATAAAGAGCCCATGCACATAGGAGCCCTCTCGAGGTGGAGCTGTCATATCCTCTCGATTCTTTTTGGTAACTTCCACTGAAAGGCACATTCTGTCAAGAGGCCACTCATTTTTCCTAGCCATGGACTGCATAATGGCTGTAAGGAAAGACTGCGGATTAAAGAAACCCGCTAGCCACACTGTTGTAGGTAGGGCAAAATCTGTTGTCCAGGCTTCCAGCTCCTGAAAAAGGAAATGGTGACAGCAGATTATAGCCAAGTATGCTGGCTGGTCTACGTAGACTTCTTTGCAGTTTGAACTATCTGTACATTCCCAAAGAGATCCTGGTTTGTGCTTGCCTGTTTCCTTTAGTTCCTCATGTTAACCTTGCAAAACTGGGTGGAATAAGAACTCAGCAGTTTGAACAGTGTGTCTGATTGGAGCACAGGTCCTTTGGGGCTGAAAGCATGCCAATGTAATCATATTTACCGTGTTCTTTTTTTAAAAAAAACATACATCAAACCCCAAGTGTTGGCAGCCCTTTGCATTCTGTGATCCAAAGATCCCAATGGGTAGCTGTGTTAGTCTGTCTGTAGCAGTAGAAAAGACCAAGAGTCCAGTAGCACCTTTAAGATGAACAAAATGTGTGGCAGGGTATGAGCTTTCGTGAGTCACTGCTCACTTCTCACGACATGAAGGCTCCTACCCTGCCACATATGTTGTTAGTCTTTAGGGTGCTACTGGACTCTTGCTCTTTTCTATTGCCAAAGATCCCAGTATGTGAATGGAAGGCACTTCTAGTTGTCTGTTTTCTCCTTTCTGTGCTCCCTTCTCTGAAAGCTGCTTGGCAGAGTCTGCTGACTCTAAGTCAGTTTATGGGGTACAGCAGGTGAGGCAATGAGCCACTCTCCCTGTGTGAACAGGAACTCCTTCATGCGGTGAGAGCTTTGGTCCAATCCTGTGTGTCTAGGTTTATGACATGGGAAGTGCCTGCTACTTTGTAACCACTGGTATCTGTTGGGCCTAGCACTCTGCAATATATTCTGTTAGAGCAGCTTGTGCAGTTTTGTGTGCATTTGCTCTCTTCTGAAAGTTTGGGTTTCTTTTGTCAACCACCATTACTGGTAAAGATCAGTTACATGGGATGATGAAGGACAAAATAATGCAGAAAGCTGGGGGGAAATGGGAATCAGCATATGCTGAGCAAGTTCCCCTCCCTACTTTAGGCAGGCTTTACACAGACCACCTCTTACTACTTTTGTCTAGTTCACGTAAGTAAAACTGCTGGTATGTTTGGATTTCTGAAAAAACCTGCCAAATCAGCATTACCCATATTTCTAGCTCTATTGTTTAGCAGTATCTCCAATTGCTACATGGCTGACTTATATGCAGCTGCAATGGTCAACTAACTGCTTTTGGTAATAATTGTATGTTTTGATTGAAGTCAGTACAACAATCATGAGCCACAATAGTTTATTAAAGGCTATAGTGATTCAACTAAAGACTTAGTATGGAATATTTGGTAAAATTGTTGCCAACTGTTCGGAAGACTGAAAACTTGTGCTTAAAGAAATTGGAAGGCTTTAACTGAGGCAAATCTCCCTACCCTGATTCGAAGCAGTAGATCCGCATACCACGCTGCTAAGCCAAGCAAAGATGGATAGGCACGGTTTGTCCAGGAGTCAGGCACGTTATCATAATACAGGGCATTTGACAGTTCTTCCATGTCTGTCGTGATTGTCAGCTCTCCCTGGAGAGGTGGGGATGAAAGCTTTTAATTGCATTCCTTTAGTCGGAGGGGTCCAAAGGTAGGGATCCCATTCCCGACCTCCGTGCCAGAGGTTAGGAGTCTGGGAGTGCTCCTGGATGCCTCCCTAACGATGGAGGCCCAGATAGCAGCCACTGCGAAGTCAGCCTTTTATCATCTTCAGCTGATCAGGCAGCTGGTTCCCTTCCTTGAACACAACAACTTGGCGACAGTGATCCATGCAATGGTCACCTCGAGACTGGATTACTGTAATGCTCTCTTCATGGGGCTGCCCTTGTCCCAAATCTGGAAGCTGCAGCTGGTGCAGAATGCGACAGCTGGGCTGTTGGGCCTCCCCATGCGGGAGCACATCCAGCCTGCTCTAAAAGCATTGCACTGGCTGCCCATAGCATACCAGATTCGCTTCAAGGTGCTGGTTCTTACCTTTATGGTCAGGGGCCTACATACCTGAGGGACTGCCTTTCCCCACATGTTCCCCAGAGAGCACTACGACAAGGGTCCCAAAATTGTTTGGCCCTTCCAGGCCCCAGAGATGCCAGGCTGACTTCGATGAGGGCCAGGGCCTTCTTACTGGCGGTTCCACACTGGTGGAATGAGCTCCTGGAAGATATCAGGGCCCTGCGGAACCTTTTACAGTTCTGCAGGGCCTGTAAGATGGAGCTCTTCCACCAGGCTTTCGACTAGTGACTCGCACTTAACAAACGAATGGCCCCAATATTAATACCATCATTGACAGCCTGTACTCCACCGATATGACCCAGACTGAGACATTAGCCGACTGTACCCATATTATGTGGACGCTCCTAATGCCTCGCCATCACTATATAATCTGCACTAGCACTTTTGTAGTGTTTTATATTTATATTCTATTTGATTTCTTTCTTTTATCTGTCTAATGAAGTTTTATGTAAGCCGCTCTTAGCCTGCCCTGGCAGGAAGGGCAGGATATAAAATAAATAAATCATAATCACTTGGGCTATACAGTCCATTTCGATAATTAAGGGTGTCTCTCTTTCTCAAAAATTCTGATTATTTTAGTGCTTTGGGGCCATCTCTGTATGATGCTGTACACACATGTTTTTGCTGGATGAGTAACTTTTGGCTTTACAGCTCCAATGTCAAAGTACTAATCCAGTTTCTGTGAGCTGCTGTATGTAGGACCAGCTGCCTTGGCTCTTAGAGCCAGTGGGGCTTCCCTAACTGGTCAGCAGCAGTATTCCCTTCAGCTTCTCCAGAGGGCCAGAACGCAAAGCCCTGCAATGGGGGGAGGGGGGGGGAGAGTGCAGCACACCAAAGTTACCACTTTGAAGCCAGTCTGCTTCCTGTAAACCCTGCCCCCAGTAATATAGAGAATGTGCTAGAATGTTCATGCCTCCAGGCAGTGAATTTCTTTTGCTCTGAATTACATAGTTGACTTGAGCCACAAGGAAAGGCAGGGTATAAATGTTCTAATAAAGAAAATTAATAAATTACCTGCCTGTAAGTATGAACTGAATCTGAGCAAAGAGCACCTCTCAACTTTAAAGTGTACATGAACACTGGCATATGCAGTATTTTGGCAGGGAAAACAGTATTATGTTAGTAAACAAAAGTATCATGGTCTACCAGGTAAAAGTGTCCTTCAGTTAAGTACCAGGAGAGACAAAAATCACAGATCTGATGAGTTATAGAGCTACTTTTGAGAGATGCTCCATGCTGTTTCTAAGGCAGTTGAAGATGTCATTAAATTTGGTTTTCCAGTACAGTACTAGCAATTGCATAATAGGCACCTACCTTCAACCCCAAGTTTAATTCCTTCAGAGAACGTCTAATTTCACTAGTAAGGATGTTCATGCGTTCACATTCCTGGAAGGCAACCACCACATATGGGGTCTTCTCTTGTGCCTTTGCCATGATTTCCACCATATTGAATGGTTCTGGAAGCCGATCCATTATTTCATCTAGCACAGATTTTACCTATTATTACAAAAGACCAAACATATATTTTGTAGTGGATAGCGTTCCAAAAATTTCTGCAAAGTAATTTTAAAAAATCACTAGAATAATAGATATGCTCCAACAGGAGGATAGCCTTCAGAGTAGAATGTCCCAAATTTCCTTCCACTCAAAGAAAGCTAAGTGTGATTTTAGTGGAGGAAAGGACAGAACTGTAGCTCTTTAGTCAGGGCAAGCTTATTGCACACAGTCAAAACGCAATGTTACAAGAACTCAAACAGTAACAAGGTCCTGGAGATCAACTGCAGAAGGGTGGCACTTTCCCTACCTTTTCCTCTCTGGACACACCAGTCCCTCCTCCAGCATCTGACTCTTTAGGTTGCATTTCCAACACGGTGCGGAAAAGTTTCTCTGAGGTGACTGTGAGGAAGCCGATTTCGGCATTAGGGTGAAGCCCATACAGGTAAGGACTCTCTGGTGGAAGATTCTCATCAATATATTCATGATATCCCTATAAAATAGTTGTTTTATGCAGTGTTAGATGTTATGTGGTAGTTACTTCTCAGCAGGTGTTTCAGCTGTGTAGCCCAGTGAACACATCCTTAACTTTATGCTGGCTTCCAGTTCGCTATGTGCTTCTAACAATTTTTGCCTCTCTCTTGGCTATTTCCCCAGGGAGTTCTGTCCAGCTTGCCCTCCAGCAGGACACCTTTTCCCATGGTTGTCTGCAGTGCTGTCTTTGTTTGCCGTCATCTGCCTTTCCTTGTTCTCCATACTGAACCCTGCAACTAATTCTCCAGACCTTAATTTCGTATGAGGCATAACTCTTGTATAGGCCACAACCTTACTGCCCTTGCCCCTCAAATTATTTCCAGCTCAGCAGGTTGTCAGAATAATTCCCACTCTTCTCACCTTGTAGTCAGAGTTGGGTGGTATGAGGAATCCTGGTGCCAGGAGCATTTCTCCCTCTAACATTTCCATACGGATGTATTCAACCAGGTAGGTCCTGCATAGTCTGCGATCCCAGTCATCAGTGATATGCCCCCCGTACATGATCTCACCAAAAAGATATCGCAAGTCATCCCAGGGAACCTAGGGAGAGACATTAACTCACCACCTTGGAATGACACTAGCAGGTGACTGAAATATTGAAAATGGATTGGCATCAATGCAGCCACTTTGGCTGAAAGTTAGATCCTGTGGAAACTGCATTACTTCTCCCATTCTGGCCTATGATGGCAGGGAAGACTTGAGATGTCAGGACAAAGGCTTGTGTGATCTTAGCATGCTATAAGAGGTTTGGAGTGGGTTAATAAAATGGTTTTCATTCTCTTTACATGGCACAAAAGTAGCCTGCACAAAACGACTGCAGCCCAGTGGTAGGGAAACTTCCCAAGTGCCCAAATGCAAGTTGTTCTGCTCTCCTGACACTGGAAGCCATTCTAAATTGAAGGATTTATTTTACTTTGTTCTGCCAGTACAGTCCTGAGAGCCCCAAGATGTTAATCTCCCTGAGCACAAGCTGCTCTTGTTAATGTTTCTCTGTCCCAAGTCTCTGCACTGATCGAAGATAATCTAGAATAATGGTTCTCCATTTCCTCAAAAGCCTTGGCTGACCAAACAGGCAGTTCATTGATCAGACCATCGAGGTTACTGGTTAACATTTGCTTTGCCATGCAAATAATTTAGTCAGTGCATCCTTACCCTCACATTGGCTTCCAGGTAATTATACAGTACATTCACAGAAATGGTGAGATCTCCATTGTTAAAGGGGTAAGACCTGTTCCATCCTTGAGCTCCAAATTTTCGCCGTTCTGCCACCACTGCATGAAAGTAGCAGAGGGCAAAGAGAATGCACTTGAATTCAATTTCTTTGGTGCACATTTCCAGCGTATCCTAAATGAGGATGCAAAAAGGAAATCTCTGTTTGATTAGTGCACTAGCTCCTAGGTACCCAAGATGCAGTAAGGCTGTACAGAAGAAACCAGGTAGTTGCAATTTGTCCTCTATTGCTTTCACCCACTTTGAGTGAAAATTGTCTGAAAGGATTAATGAAGTCAAATCAAGTCAAACTTCTTCTGGGGGGAAGAGGTTTGACTTGAGCCTGAAGCATGTAGCACATACATCTAGTGGAACATGCAGTTCTTCTTTTGAGCTGTGATTAGGAATGAAGAGCCTGCTTACCTGTGTAAAGAGATCCAGGGCTTTGTGTAAATTAGCATACATGCCTGTTGGAGGCTCATTGGTGATTTTAATGGCATTTTCCAGGAGTCCCTGAGGGATAATATGAGCCTCTGGGCTGGGAGCAGGCTCGGCGCTCATGAATACTCGGTAATCGCCGTGGCTGCCAGTGCTGTAGCGTTCAACTTTCTTATCCAGTGTGTTCAGCCACTTGGCTACCAGATGTATGTTCTGTAAAGGGTACGCAAGTCACATGTTGTTTGCTGCTAATGAAATTTAACTCCTTCAGAATCATGTTTACTTACAAGGTCTCATAATGTGACTGCAGAACTACTTTGCCTTTGCCTCCTGCCTTGAGTAGGAAATATGACCCAGTTTCAGACATTATCCATCACATTTCCTGCTATAATATGGCTGTGCATTTTGTGTTGTTGTTCCAGCTATTGGCTCAAACTTACCGAGATGTTGTGGGCCTTATTGATGCCAACATTTTTTCAGTAGTGTTCTGAAGGTAACATGTAGCAATAGTCTAAATAGGGGTAGGAGTGGACTGAGGGGCTTGGTGAGCTGGCTGATGAATCCTTTGTGCTTCAACCAAGTTCCAGCCCTCACTGCACTAAGCTTCTACTGCAGTCTGAGACAATGAAGCTATGGCTGTGCGCCAGGGCCTTCACACTATGAATACTACACTGGAGGTGTGGAGGATGGGGGAAGGGATCTGTTCATGGCCTTAATGTGTAAATGTCATGACACTGGATGCTTCTGTGTGAAGATTGCAGCAGTGTTCTTTGTCTCCAGACTCTGCCATATACCACTGGCATCATCATTGGCTTGTTCTGGGGGCTAGTCTTGTTTTACTTCTTGGAGGTCCCACATATACCAGGGAAATGGATCAGTTTACTGTGCAGATCATTTCTAGATCATGTTATAGTCTCAAGTAACTACTATGGGAAAAAATATTAGTTACTTAACAAATACTTTATTGAAATCATTAATGCAAGGGAAGCTTGGAGCCAGTGTAGTACACCAGACAAAAGCTATAAGGTGAAATCAAGGGGAAGCTAGTTGGCATTTAGATACCTGAAGAATGACCCAATGCCCTTCTACTGCAGCCACATCTAGAGCATTTTCTGCCACAACCTCTTGTCCTTGTCCTAGGGACACATTGTGGATTTTCCCGTTGTCTATGGTGAAGCCCAGCTTTTGACCTAGGAAAATTATTAGAATTAGAAAGCAGTGCTTTCATTTTCTGCCCTTATTGTTTAAAGCCCTTCTTATGTGTTGCTGGTCACATACTGAAGATGGGTTATTGGCTTACCTAGTGCTTCAACATCCTTTAGTGGATCGACTCCTGGAGAGAGGATAAAGAATATTGGTGTAGATTGACTGCTTTCGTCATAGGACTTGGAGAATTCAACACTTCGTCCTTCCACAAATTTACTCCCCATCTTCTCCTCCACAAAGTTCCTGAGAAAAGTATATAGGGACTGAAATGGTTTAGGTGATCATCATAGCTAGGGCAGCAACCTTGATTACTGATAATGGTATGGAAATTATTCTGTTAGTCAGATTTGCCCTTTTGTGGGTAAATAGTTTACAACTCAAAACACAGCTGAAGGAATGAGAGAGGAGGAGAATGAGCCAAAGGCAATGCCTTTTGAAATCTCCCTTCTCAGAATAGGAGCCTGAGTTTGTTTTGACTTGTTAATTGGATCGACTGTTCCTCCACTGGATAAAGAATTATCATAGAGTGAATAATTCATACTCTGTCAATAGGGCTCATTCGCTGGGAGGACTTCAAAAGCATGACAAGGAAGCAACAGCATGTCAGGATCCTGTGCCAAAATTCAGGCACATGAAAATGAGTGCTTGTATACTTCTCCCCACTTCTGAGGTTACTTTCCACATGGGAAACATCGTGTTTACATCAGGCCTTCTATTCTGATGGTAAACTGTTTTTTCAGGTTTAACTCAGGCTTTTAGGTAACCATGATCCTAACTTGGGTAGTCACCTACAAAACATTCAAGGCGGGATATAAATCGAAAGTCATAAAGAATAGAAGAAACATGGTCACTCTACAGAATTAAGATGAAAAAGATGCTGAATAAACTAGTGAAATAAACGGCTTCTAATACTTCAGAATGGTGGTGGAAAGTGCCATCAAGTCACAACTGACTTATGGCAATCCTGTAGGGTTTTCATTCAGAGGTAGTTTGCCATTGCCTGCCTCCATGTCATGACCCTGGTATTCCAGTCCAAATACTAGCCAGGACCAACCCTGCTAAGCTTCCGAGATCTGATGAGATCAAGCTAGCTTGAGCAATCCAGGTCCTGGCTAGTACTTTAGAACACTCATACTTAAAGGCCTGGGATCTTCAAGGTGCAGAAGAACATTAGATTTGTGCTGGATAATACGGGTCCATCTAGTCCAGCAACCTGGTTCACACAGCTTCCAACCAGCAGCCCTAAAGGGCCAATCAACAAGTTTGTTCATCTGCATTTTAAATTAGACTTGGGAATGTGCTGTCCATGTAGTAGTATGTTACTGAAGTATCTCAATACATTCCTATTTCCTGCTCTTCATTCCTGAGTGTGAGAATCCTAGCCTCTCCTTCTCTCCAAGTTCTTGAAAGAGCATGAAACATACTTGACTGCATAAGTCATGCGGTCTGGCCTCATGCACCGCATCATACACAGCTTCTGCAGGGCTGTCTTGTTCTTCCATTCCTTGGGGAATACTTCCTTCTCAGGAGTCTCAGACTCTACGAACTTTTTCCACCGCTTAGCAGAACCTTCAATATCACTGTCCAAGTTCTTGAATTCATCCATTTCAGAGAGGACCTGAGAGTAGAGGAACCGAGGTTTTAGTGTTGGTATTTCATACCCCAGTTACATCATTGTGTCTAACTAATGCTATCTTTTTCTAGTACACCTGACAGGAGATTCCTATACTAAGTTTTGTATGCCTTTTCATGGGAGGGGGGGTTTATCAACCATTTTACGGCTGTTTTATTGATGGTTTTTTATGATGTTATACTTTCGTTTGTTTTTTTTATGTTGTAAGCTGCTTTCAGCAGCCCTCTGGAGAGGCAGCCTGCTTAATACGTAAAAGTTCATTCGCTCTCTAGCTGCACATATTTTCCATCCATACAAGTGAGCCTGCTTCTCCAGTATTCTGCTAATATCTGCCTGAATTGCTAGGGGGGTGTCTTCTATCAGCTCAAGTGAATTAATAGGATCTATGGATGACAAGAGGAGGGTGCAGTGGAATTGTGAAGATGCAGTGCAGAAAGCACTTGAAAGACACGGAGTGCTCCCCATTGGTGAATGCTTCACATACTAATGTTATTATTTATTAAACTGGGTTTTAAACTAAGTGATTGAGGACATGGATCTTTGCCACCTTCCATGTCACCTACATCCCCTGCAAAACTGATGCCTGTGCCCAGGAACTCTCATAGATTTCTAAAAATGTATTCTAGAAGCAAGGGAATGGACCAAATGGCCTTTCTCTCCTTCTTCCCCAGCCTCTTGCTTCAGCAAAAATTTCCATTGGTGGAAAAGGGAGGTGGGGATAATTCACACTTTGTTCTCCCTGCAGCTCCCTATGTTATGTGGCTTTTTGTTCATGTGTCCTCTGACACCCGGCCAGCATGAGCGTTTTGGACATTGCTGGGGGAAGGGGAAGGAGTGAAATCTGCATTTTGTAAGCAAATGCTCACAGGACCCAAGCCTCTATTGTAGGAAACTTTCTTGCAACAATATTAAGGAAATGCTCTGTTAAATGAATGGTTTACACAAACCTGAGATAAAATGAGAACATACTTAGTGATTTTTCATTGAATGGACATGTAGTGTATGCACATTAAGAAGCTTACTGTACCTATTAATCACAGACTTATAGAAACAGAGCTAAGCCCATTCTTCCAGTTGGGTATTCTTTCATCAGTTTTGCATATTTACTGCAGCACAGAAGTTTCTTCCTGACCTGCCTAAATACATCCTATTACATACACCTCTGCCAATGTGGTGGTAGTTCCACAACTTTGATTTACTGACATAACTCTTCAACTGAAAAGTGTAAAAGAGTGTGAGTATAGTTAAATGTCCCTGATGAGGTTCCCATCAATTATGGACTGTGCTACTGGATCCTGCTGGGTTGTATTAAGTCTGAGTTGCAAAGATTAAAAACATAGGATAAAATGACTTCTCAAACAAACCTTAATTCCACCCCATCCTTGACTCAATAAGAAATCTACTGGAGAGGCTAATCCAGCTTTAAAAGGAAAGCGCAGGAGAAAGTCCAGTTCCACTGGATTAATTTCTTTCTTCACTAACAAGACCTGGAGTGAAATCAGAAAGTATAAAATTAGGGCTGTGTTTCCATACTTCCTTTGGAAACCATTGGTGGAATAGCAGCTGTGGCTCTTGTCCTGTGTTTGCTTATCCCAGTAAATTCTCTTCCTGGTTTACTGTTGACAGGAGAAAGAGAACCCAAAGGCTGGATCCCACCAGCAAGAAGTCTAGCTCTGGTGTCTTATGAGGCCAAATGTAGCATTCAGTGTAGTGGAACCCCAAAATACTGATGACTCTTGAGCACTAATGTGTCGACCTCCTATTTGGGAAGGACTGGTTTTCACTTTAAATTATACCTGGTGTTCACAAACAGGGTAGTTTCTGCTGCCACCAAGAATTTAAACAAATTCCAAATCTTCTCTCATTAGCTATTGTTGGTAATGTGACCTAGAGTCTGGGCTTTTCAGAGGTCTCTGTGGCCCTGAGGAAGGATTGAACTGAATTCTGGGTTAAACTTAAACAAAATAGGATTTATTGAAATAAGAACAAAATAAAATGCTGGTCAACTTTAACTGTTTTGGGGAAGAGAAACTGGTAAAATAAACTGGCAAGGTATCACACACAGTCTTTTGATCATAAGATCCCTCTCTGACAGGAATCACTCTTTCACTGGATAGCCACACTACACTGGCAAAGCTCTGTATTTTTTACTTTCTTTCAGATCTTTAGAGTTTCACTTTTGAAGACATATATACTGCAGTCTAAACTCTTTAATTTTCCACACAGACTCTGTCATCTCACTCTAGGGCTGCCAATTCCCCCCGGGGGGCGGATTTCCCCCTGCTTTGGAGGCCCGATTTCCGCCGCCGTGGAATCGGGCCCCGGGGGAAACCCCACCCCGGCGTGCACGTCAGCCGGAGGTGACGTGCTGACGCCGGGCACATTGGGGGCGGGGCCACAGCCATCTGAGGGGAGCCCCCCGCCGCAGAACAAAAGGTATTTGGCAACCCTATCTCACTCACTGACTCCAACTCAAAACTCCAACTGATTTCTCTGACTTTCATAACTGACTTCAAGACACACACAGAGATTCATTTCAAACAACTCCTCCCACTCTCAGTCATCCTCCAATCACACCACACTTGTCTCCCTCAATCACTCTACTCTGCTATCACTGCACTCCAACCAAACATTTAAAGAGACACACACACTCTTAAAACAAGGAATCATTACAACTAACCTCAGTAGCCAATGCACATCTAGTACAGAGAGCTTGGGCTTTTAGGATGCTAAATATCCCTATTTTGAACATACTTGATTGGATTGCACTGTCTAAGGTATTTTCTTGCCTACTGATTTTATTATAGGATGAACTCAGCCTTCTGCTTTGACCTATCTTGGTTGTATATTATCTTTCCTGTTGCATCTTCATTTACCAGGAGCTTTCTCCCACAAAACTTTCCCACAGTCTTGCATGTATTTTTCCTGGAAAGTTTCCTATACCTTGCCTTATAATACATTTCCTGCTTCTGCTCTAGTTGATGTAGTTAATCTCTCATTGACTGTTACCACCTTTTCCAAGGTAGTGAAAAAAGAATAAAGGACCAGCTATATCTAGGTATAATAAAGCGTTGTCCCCACAGTACTTATTACTGTGCATCAGAGGAGATGCTGACTAATGCCAAGGCATGAAGACAGAAATTTCCACTATTTTCTTTAAGTCACTACCAGCAAGAAATCTCCTTACCTGAAAAGCAACCTGGGCTAAAAATATGAGTTTGTCTCTCTCAAACAGTCCCCGAGCTGTATACATAAAGACAGAATATGTGATCTCGTCTGTCAGGTTGATCACCCGTTGTTTTACATCATCTGCCGGAAGAGTACGTTGGATGGCTTTCTCAAAAACCACATTGAATGCCTGGCAAAAAAAAGCAGCTCAGACTTCGACCTAATGTGACTGTAGCATTTTATTAAAAGCCACACAGACAGGTCAGTTTTCTTTATCTACAACATGAGATAAGTGTTGATGTTAACACCAGGCTTTTGAACTGTTCATTCTTCAATATAGCAGTCACCCAGTAGTCCCTGCCGTACAGGTATCAATACAGAGGTGGTCTGAGTGACTCAGTTTATATGCTAACAGAGGCAGAGATGACTATCTTACACAGATGTAGTAAATGATCCAGTAAATTGGCCTGTTCCATTACCTTTAGAGAGAACTGATAGATGGGGTTGATTTTGTTGAGGTCATTCAGTATGAAATATAACAAGGATGCCCTTTCTGCAGCTGGCCTGTAGTTCTCTCTAGCTTCATTAATTTGCACTTCAGTAATCTTAGATTCTTTCACCTTAAAAAAAAACAATCTTCAGCACTTCATATGTCAGTATCCTGGAAAGCTCTCAGATTTACAGCTGTGGCCACAGTAGCACAGTGAGAGTGTATGGGGCACCTCACTTACCTTTTCCTCTATCTCCATAGCTGTGCGCTTGGTTGTCTCGAGATTCTCTACCAAGGCTGTGTCCCCCAGAAAGTTCCCTGATGCAGCAGAGAGTCTGGCCAGTAAGGAATCCTCAAGCTCCTTCAGGATGATCTTAAATTCATTTTGTTGTTTTGTAAGAGTGGCCTAATCCAGCAACAAGAGGAAGGGTTAGATGGGACTTTTCCTAGAAGAGCTACAAGTCCCCACCCTCAAAGTAAGGCAGGCAAATAAAATCCATTTCTACAGTATGAAACATAATCCTTAAATGATTTATGCAGATCAAACAGGTGATACTCTCAGCACAAAAATAATTAAAGCCAGTAATTTCGATGAAGAAAGCGGGTTGCACTTACCTGTAACCTTTGTTCATCAAGCGGTCTTCTGTGCAGGCACACATGGGACTGCGATGTAGCAGGCCAACCACTAGGAGGAGCTAGCAAGCTCAAAAGAAATTTCTAGTATCCCAAGAGTGCTAGGCCTCCCATAGCACAGTGATCTTCCCGCCCAAAAGTCATGTGATATGGGAGGAACCAGCACTCTCCCCTCAGTTCTCCCTATGCCACCACATGGGAGTTCGAGGCTCCCCCAGTCTATCCCAGTATTGACTACAGGTCTTGAACAGCTAGATTTGCCTGATCTCAGATTTGCCCATTCCACCCTTTAATTACTCAGTGGTATGCTATTGGATCATGTTTTGATATGGAATTAGTTGTCTTTGTCCGTCAACATCTCACATGTTTTAAAGCAGTGTCAGTTTTGCATCTGACTGTGTTAGATATGAGAGCTATATGATGAAGAAATTGCTGTGTTTTCCCAGTTTGTACCCTGTTTGTATGTAGTAGGTGCTTTGGGGCAGTAGATCTAAAGCTTCACCTTAAACCATCTGGTTTCATTTGTAGTTAGTGAAAGTATGGCCACCCCCCAAATTCTTGTCACACTTGTCATCTTTCTGATAACAATACCTTCAGTTCCTCTAAGTCAGGTCTTTCCTTTGCCACAACAGCAGCCAAAAGCTGGTCTTCCAGTCCATCCCTGGTGACTAGGAAGTTGATCAATGTGCATTGAGCCTGCATCTCTGGTTTGTAGTGGGGGTTGAAGTACTTGGTGTGCAGAATGAGGCGGAATTTGGGATGGTATTCTACTTCTTTGTCTCCCATCTTAATGTACCTGGAGATTAGAGCATGAAGAAGACTAAAAATGCACCTCTCCAGCTCATAGGTCATGCCTATTAGTAGCTAAGTGGGTTTCCACCATATTTTATTTTAGCATGGATTCTGGAAACCCTGATATTTTCCTCTAGAAGAGATGACCCAGCAAACATTACAGGTAAGCTAAGTTCTACAATACTATCCTCTTTTTAAAATAATGGTATATGAGGCCTGCTTAGAAAAGTCAAATACAAATGATAGATGCTCAATAGTAGAACAAAGACTAAACAGGCCTGGACATCATCTTCAAAGGCACACAGGGAGAAGAGGCTTCTCTTAGAATTATGTGGGGGAAGTATGTGCACAAAAAGCCATTCTGGTCATCCTTGAGAAAGAAGTTTGCTTTGCTGACCTGTAGCTAGCATAAGCATGCTCACCTTCCACACCACTGGCAAGTCTTTGCCTCTTGAGCCAGTTTGGTGTAATGGTTAAGTGTGTGGACTCTAATCTGGGAGAACCGGGTTTTGATTCCCGACTCCTCCACTTGCAGCTGCTGCATCCAGCAGCTGCAAGTGGAAGAGTGGGGAATCAAAACCCGGTTCTCCCAGATTAGGCAAACCTTGGGCAAGCCATAGTTCTACCAGAGCTGTCCTTGAAAGGGCAGTTCTGGAAAGAGCTCTCTCAGCCCCACCTACCTCACAGGGTATCTGTTGTGGGGAGGGGACGGGAAAGGAGTTTGTAAGCTGCTCTGAGACACTGAGTGAAGGGTTGGGTCTAAATCCAATCTCCTCCTCCTCCTCCTCCTCCTCCTCCTCCTCCTCTTCTCCTCTTAATGGCAAAACAAAGTTTTGTAGCAGAAGCAGCATTTGTGGGAACACAGGTACAAATGCCCAAAAGGAAAGTGGAGGCATCAGTAGGTAATTTTGGGACCAATTTAAAAATAAGTGGTATGAAGGGCAGCCCTCAGTTTTTTTTAAAGTAACACTGCAGTAATAAAAAATTGTTTCTTGAAAGTCCCATTGACATCAATATGGCTTACTTCCAAGTAGATGTACATAGGATGGTGTTACTCTGGGAACTCTTAACCAATAGGTTATGTTAAAGTCAGCAATGGCCATAGGAATGAAAATGATGTAATTCTACATTCCCCTCTTTGCAAAACTAAATAGGCAGTGGGGAGGCAAAATATGAAGATGGTGTTATGCCATAGCACAAACCTAGTGTAAAACTCACCAGGTAGCTGCAACTATTTCCTTTTAGCAAAGAGACAGTGGTTAGCAATTTAAAACAAATGATTAGCTTGCTTATCTTAAACAGAAAAGCAATTGGGATACCGAGGTACATTGAACGGGTTCTGGACAGAGAAGAAAGCATGCCACTGCAGAGAAAGGAAGGTGTAATCTGATGCCTAGCCACCCACTGATTGTACAGAAAACTATGTGCCAGGCTGTTTTGGATTTAAATTTAATCTCAAGAATGTATCTTGCACCACATGACACCCCAGGAATCCACTGGAGAGTCTTTACCCCTCTCTGTACCCTGATACCCCAGAGATGACCAGACCAAGTATATTAGATGGGAATCCAGTTGCTTCAGCTCAGCTACTGGGCCTAAATCTATATACTAATAGTGACATGTAGCTTCCATCTGTGGATACCTAAAACCATGGATTGGGGACACACAGACGCTTAACAGATTTTTATGCAAACTCGGGGGACTCCCCAAATTTGCAGAGAAATAAAAAATAAAATATATGGGGGAGGGGTTAAAGTCCCCCAAATACAATCGTGTTCTCTGTGCAGAGAGTGCATTTAGGGAGCCACTTCATCTTGCCAGTGGCAGACACAGGCAGCCCCTTTGTGCCAGCAGCAGACACTGGCAGCAGTAAAAGCCAGCAGCCACTGCGGGCCTGGGTGTGGCAGAGGAGGATGTTCTGCGGTACGTGCTGGGTTCTGGAGCCTCACCAGACTCAGCGATGGGGGAGATATGGGGTCCCCTCCCATGAGAGTCTTGCAGACCCTCCACTTGTCTCCCCTAAAACACACTATAAATTGGAAGCCTGCGACTGTGTTCTGTATAACAGAGCAGTAGAGAAACTCATATATCCAGGAAAGTAGAACAATGGTCTTGGTTAAACTCAGTTTCATTATAGCAGGACAAGACACATCTGGGGCTATTTGCTACTGTCTGGGAATGTCACCAAACAGCAGCTATATGACTCCTGTCCACTTAGTAATAGAGGCACTCTTGCCAGTATAGGTAGAGGCTTACAGACAACTTAGTACAATGTACCCTTCTCTCTTTGTGCCAGTAAAACCATATATTAATGGCAAAGTCTACACTCACCAATGGATGTTTTTAATAACAGGAAGAAAAAAACCAACAAGGGACTGTCTCCTGATTGGACCAAAAGTCTAAAAGCTCTCCAGCACTTTCCATTTTAAAAAGCAGAGACTATGTGACTTCAATGCCTGTGCAACAGCAACAGCACACTTACTTTCCCTTCTTGATGGTGTTTCGACCTAACAAAGGATCCAGCACAGGCTCCACAGTCTCCCCAATGTTCTCAATGAGCAGAGTGTCTCCATCAGAAATGGCTTGTTCAATAATGTCTAGATAACTGTAGCACCAGAAAGAGACCCTTAAGAATGTCACAGTGATTTAGAACACAAAATATTTACTGCAATATAAGGTACTCTGACTACATCATGCACAATCAGAATGCTGATATTCAGAGAGAGGGGCCCCACAGTTCAGGGCTGAATTTCTCGGTGTTCATTAATGCAGGACAGATCTGGAGTGGAGCCTGTGGCAGAGGAGGCATATTCTGCTGCTCCCAATATATAAAGAACGGACCTGAGAGAGCCCCTTTATGGGACTGGAGAAAGAGTAGCACCTTGGGCACATTATGACACTTGTTCTTGGGCCTGTAGTCAGCTCCTTGCTTAGAATAATTAGAAAACACTAAGAACAAGCGTAGAATAGCAATCACTCAACTTTTTCTGCCCTAGCCGGATGGCTTTCAGTTCTGCTCCATGTTTGTTCTTAATCCATTTGATCCCTTGGAGCTGGGCATCCACAATGAGCGGCCAGCGTTCAGTGTTACACAGTATAGTAGCATTTTCTGTTGACATGCGGTCACTGGGGAGTCCTTGGTTGTTCCATGTTGCTATATCTGCATCATCTGTCAGAAGACTCAAAGGATCCAGCCCAGGAGTGATTGGAATTGGTACCTGTGACAAAAACGGGTCTCTCAGGACAGTAAAATGTATAGCTGCCTTCTCTCCCCTACAGAATCTTACTATTGGATAAAAGGGTTGAGGGGATATGTTGCAGGCAAATAATGGAAACATATTCTTTATTGGTGGTTTTAAAAATACCAGGTACAATTAGCTGGAAAGGTGAGAGGGGATGACTGCTTGTCCTGAATATCCTTAATCTCATGAGCTGCTGGATGGAAGGAGTTATTGAAAATACACTACTGATTACAGTTGTTTTGATCAGCTTAGGCAGTATGTGTTGTGAAAGGGTGCTTAATATTTTCTCAGCAGCAAGGCACAAATATATTGGGGGTAGGCTTCTTCTGTCAAGCTAAGTGTTTAGGATTTAGGGTAGAGGAAAACACATCTGTTTAGTATAGATGAAAATACATCTGAGCTTTGGAGTAATCTCTTTGTGGGTTGATTACAACTGTGTTGCTTCTGATACAGCTCAGTTTTAATATCCCAGAGAGAGACAGAAAAAGAGATTACTCCAAAGATTTTCTTCTAGGCATTGGCTCTCACCTTTCTAACTAAATGTTTCAAAATGAGAGTGGGATGGAGGGGAAGGGGAAGAACTGGGATTGGAATGTTAATAAATAGATTAATCAAAGTGGGAGTGAGGAGAATGAGCAACAGGTTGCTACATGAAGGTATAGTTATGGTAAGGGCTCAAGGCCTCTTACATGGGAGAAGAGATGGCGAATGGTGACTGCAATCTATGACTTTGCTAGATCCCAAGAGAGGCTAAAATGTAGGCACTACACTTGTAAGGCTGAGCAAAGCCTGTTCCATCAGGACCTCCACTGTGCTGGATGATTTAAGGGATTTGAGCTGGGATGAGCCAGCTCTTTGCCTTGAATGAATGAGTCATAAATGGATCTGGATACTCCCCAAAAGGAATGTTTGATGCACAGCTGGTGATAGGCCAGTTTAGTCTGGGGTCTCTGGGATCAGAATCTTAAGCCCTAGTAAGTGCACATAGAGCCCTGACATAATACAGCCTGCACGTCCAAATATCTGCCTCTGCATTTCTGCCACAGAGCTTCACCTAGCTGTGTATGAGTGGATGTTGCTACTGAATTAAATTTACCTTTAGCTCACGTAAGTAAGGAGCCCAGAACTTGTCAAGTAGCTCTGTCCTGTATTTCTTGGTAAAGTAGCCAACATAGGAAACAAATGCAGTAATCAGCAGCACATCCCCACACAGAGTCTTTTCTTGTTCGCGGAAATTTTCCACAGACTCAGCCCAGCGCACGTTTTCGGATGCTAATCCACCAACCAGCCTTAGGAAACATTGCACAAGGAAAGAAGTCTTTGATTAGCACAGCCTGGGATTCTGGCCAGCTCTATCGTGCTGCTAGTCCTTTCCTTTCCCAGAACCAGATGAACTCTTTGTCCTGGAATGCTGATGTGGTTTAAGATAAGAGGGACAGTTTCTGCATGCAGAGGACCAGTTTTAAAATGTGCGGATGGGCAAGAGGAAAACCTCTACCTAAACATGCTTCGCATTCTTGGCATACCTTTTGCACAGATACTTGACCACTGCTGACAGGTTGTGGCACTTACAATTATTATTACAGTAAAATTACAATCAAAGTAATGTACTAGCAAAGCTTATAGCAAGAAAGAATTCATTTCAACCATGATAAGATCTGGGTGCCTATTCCAATAATCAATAAATGAGGTTAATTTCTGTCCAAACATTATTGAAGAATGACAACTATTTTTACCATTACCAATTTCTGCGGGATCTGAATTTTTAAGCAGCAATTCTTCAGTTGTAAGGAGACCTTCATGGATCCAGGGCTAATAACAGCACTAGGTGGGAGGGGGAGGGCTATTGATTTTGATCAGCAAACAGTATACTGTGAGGAAAGTTAATCCCTTCTCTCCCAGTACAGTGGCCTCAGTCTAAATAACGGTCCTACTTAGTTGCTATTTCCTTTTTAAAATGCTGGGAAGAGTCCTTCATAGACCTCTGAGTATCACATCTATAAAGTGGCAATGCTTTAGATGGTTTGAAGATGATTTATTGATTGATTGATTAGATTTCGACCCCGCCCTTCCTGCCATAGCAAGCTTAGGGCAGCTTACACAAACACTAGACAGCTAAAACAGAACTAAGTAAAATCATGACAATATAAATATAAAACATTACAAAGTGCTAGTGCTAAAAACAGTTCATATACAGTGGCAGGCATATACAGCATCCAGCAAGCAGGCAGTCAGTTCTCATTGTGGTCTGGGTCATATTGACTGGTGATATTGATATAGATGTATTGGGGTCAGGGCCTTGGTTGTGTGATGTGGCTCTCTAGTCGAAGGCCTGGTGGAAGAGCTCCATCTTGCAGGCCCTGTGGAACTGTAAAAGGTCCTGCAGGGCCCTGATGTCTTCTGGGAGCTCATTCCACTAGCATGGAGCCGCCACTGAAAAGGCCCTGGCCCTCGTCACGGCCAGCCTGGCTTCTCTAGGGCCTGGCAGAGCCAGACAATTTTGGGACCCTGATTGTAAAGCTCTCTGGGGAACATGTGGGGAAAGGTATGCAGGTCCCTAACCATATAGGGCTTTAAAGGTAAGAACCAGCACCTTGAACCAGATTCGGTATGCTATAGGCAGCCAGTGCAATGCTTTTAGAGCATAGGGAAGCCCAGCAACAAGTTGGCTGCTGCATTCTGCACCAGCTGCAGTTTCCGGATCTGGGACAAGGGCAACCCCATGTAGAGAGCATTACAGTAATCTAGTCTCGAGTACATGGATCACTGTTGCCAGGTCATTATGTTCGACGAAGGGAACCAACTGCCTAATCAGATGAAGATGATAAAAGGCTGACTTCACAGTGGCTGCATCATTAAGGAGGCATCTAGGATAATCCACTGAAATCTCATTCTTCAGAAGATCCATAAAACAGATAACACGGCTTCCTTTTGAGCGAACAGGCTTCCTTTAAAATCTACTTGCAGTTTATCTGTATGAACTGTGCATTTTTTACTCACTCTCTCTTGAGTAGCATTTCATTTTCAAGAAATGGCTCATAGCATGCTTAGAAGCATAACAAGTTTCCTTTTACTACTGTAGTTGGATCTTTCAACTAGCTGGGAGCACCAAAAGCTCCAGCACTGCAGACTCCAGATACTTAAACTTCCCAGTGATCCCCAATCACAAGAGTTAAAAAAACCTGAAACACAATATGCTTGAAGTTCTTTTGATTGCATTTTGCTTAATATAATTTTAAGATCTATTACCATCAGATTCTCTCTGATACCATTTCTAAAAATACAGTTTCATCTTTTAAAATGCTTAGATTCTTAGGATTCATATTCTTCACCCTTGGCTTATGTTCAGAAAATGTCAGAGTTTGATTTCAAGAGTAGTTAGTGGATCAATTAGCCAATACCAATAGCCTAGTTGGTGCCATCTTCTTAACTGAAAAATATATTTGGAAATAGTGACCAAGGCATTTTGTTTTCCTTTGCTTTGGGTCCAAATTTGGCCAGTGTAGTAGCTAGGCAGTATCCCACTCTGTCTCTTACAAAAACAAGGGCAACTTGTTTCTTGGTGGCAAGCAGGAAATCCAAGGAAAGGAAATTCTGTAGTATATAGTGCCACAATACCTGTTAGCCAATGAAATGACTCTATTAGTTGCATCAGCCTCTTGCTGACACTTGATTTTCTCTGCTGTGGCCTTTTCAAATTCAGCTGTCAGATTGGCCAAGTTGGCATTTAGATCCTTCAAGACAAAACATTGGCAATTACTTTTCTGAGAAATTTGATTATAGGCTCACTACAGATAGTCAAATGATGTACCTCCCCATTTATTTCAGGATGTGAGAGTCTTTAACAAGTTGTGCCCTAAAATTGTGCAAATGCTGATGCAAGAATCTGTGATTCCCTGCACTCCCCCTTGTGGGAACCACTTTTCTATGATATGCTAATGACACAACCATGTGTGCTGGGCTACCTGCATGGGCCTTTCCCATGGTACAGGTGGCAATATCATTTAGAAGATGCCTCCCAGCCATGTGGGAGTTTATGAACATGAGGGTCCGCCAAATACCTGCAGGTACATATAAAAGTTACCTTCATTTGAGTCTGTTGTTGCTAGACTTAATAAAATTTGCTTTACATCTTTCTAGGTAATTCATACACATTGTCTCATTAATTCTTACATCAGTTATTTATTTAGCACATTTTTAATCTTCTTCCTTCAAAGAACACAGGTGGCATACATGATTCTCTTCCTTCTTCTATTTTACCCTTACAATAACCTCATGAAATAAATAGGGCTAGAGACAATGATGGGCCCAGTATGACCCAGTGAATTTCATGATGTGCGGGAATTTGAACTTGTCCCCTCCCAGTCTTAGGCCAGCTTCCCATTCAGTACAACACACTGGCTCTAAGTAGGCCAGGAAGAGAATATTGTCATTACAGATTGGTTCAGGGGCTGAGCTTATATAGGCTTTCCTAAGGCCACCTAGTGAATACATGGCAAAGATGGGATTTGAACTGGCTTCACAGCTCAGACACTGAGCTGCTACACTAATTTGCACAGAGAACAAAGGAATATTGGTTGCTCACCCTTTAACTCAGTAACTAATATCTAAGTAATAATTTTCTCACTCAGTGGCAGTGGTGAATGTCAGTTAACTGGAATGGTGATGTTTACTTGGACAGGATATCTGAGGCTCTGGCATTTGACTCCAGTGTGGTTGTGAGTGTACTTACTGCAATCTTGTTCTTAATCATTGTGAGTTTTGCTTGGGCCTCAGCCAATTCATTATTAGCCTCTTCCAAGGCTTGCCGCTTGGGTGCCACATCACAGTACACTTCATAGAAACGAACTATGTTTAGGCACCAAGAACACAGACCGGCTGCTGCTGTAGATTTAGAAAGTATAAACTCTGGATCAAATGTGGGATCATGTTGAAATGGTCTGCAGAAGGAAGGTATAAAATCCCTTCAGACTGAGTGAATCAACAGACACTGTACAACCTACCATCTTCAGGTAATACTGTATGGATACCAAGGAATGAGTGGATTCTGAATGAAACAATGCTTTAGTGCTTTTTGAGGCTGTAGGCATCTTTGAAATTTTCCCACAACATGGTGGGTACAGCCACAGAATGACTGCCACAAAATGGTTGCTGCAGCTTACCTGCAGTCACACAGTGAATATCCTCGTGCTGTGGTGGCAGCTACTGCCAAAGCAAAGTTTTTTAAAATCCACACAGCTAATCAAGTCTCCAATGGCCAATCTGCAGCCTTGCTGGGCAGAAGCTCCACCTGGCCCCACCCACTTTCTAAAAACACTTGGTGGGCACCAGGAAAGATGTCAGCGGGTACCACATTGGAGACTCCTGCTTTAGTGCTTGCATTGACTAGAAAGAGAGGCTGTCTAGGGGAAGGGGGAGACGGACTCTCCTGAACTCTACTTGCCCTGACCTTCTTTTGAAGTCATCAGCTTGAATTCACAGGGTGAAAGGCATTTTGTAGGCCCATGGCATGAGGAGAGAGACACTGCGGAGGTATATTGTCTCACTCACTGAGCCAAGACAACCTAGTGAGGAACACAATTGTATACTCTGTCTCCTGATCTTAGAGGGCTGTTTCCTTTCAACATGCTGACAGAGGGAGAAGAAACACTGCTGTGGAGGTAAGATAAAGGGTTGAGGGCAGAGGGGGACTAGAAGAAGCTGGTGGGTATGGACCAGGGGTCTCAAATCCTGTAGAAATTGTGGGCATTTTTGGAATTTTGAAAGAGGGCAGTAAGTACCACCACAAAATAGCTGCCATGCGGCGGGGGGGGGGGGGGGGGGGAGGAAATATTTGAGGGTTCTAATCCAAATATTGGAGCTGCGGTGGCTCAAGTGGTTAAGATGCTGAACTGCAGGCTGTGGAAGGTCAGTAGTTCAGCATTTCGAGCCCCGAGTGCCGCATGACGGAGTGAGCTCCCGTCTCTAGTTCCAGCTCCTGCTAACCTAGCAGTTTGAAAGCAAGAAATTGCAAGTAGATAAATAGGTACCACTTCGGTGGGAAGGTAACAGCATTCCGTGCGCCTTGGTGTTTAGTCATGCCGGCCACATGACCACGGAAACGTTTTCGGACAGCGCTGGCTCTTTGGCTTTGAAATGAAGATGAGCACTGCAACCCTAGAGTCGGATTCGACTGGCTTTCAAGCAAGGGAACCTTTACCTTTACCTAATCTAAATATTACCCTATGATGGGGGAAGCTTTTTCCAAATGGGTGCCCCTGCATACTGAAATGTGACGTCTCCAGAGATCTTTTGAAGCACTTCATGCTCTAATGAGCTGGAGGAAAGCCAGGACTGGCTCTTTGCTTGAGAAATAGATGCTTTGGGAAAGAAGCAAGTGGGCATCAGAAAATACATCACTGGTCCCACGTTGGGGATCACTGGTGCAGACCCTAAAAGAGAATAGACTGTAGGTAAAAGACCCTGCTTCTCCTAGCCTCTAGTCCAGTCAGCAAGCTACAGCCATCTCTTTTTGTGCCAAGAGTATACATTTAATTGTTCATACTTAAAAGCTTTCAAGCAGGTCTCTGGAATGTGTTCCTTGTCATATTTTTTCAGAGAATCCAGGAAAGTGTCCACCTTGCCCATCATGCCTTTGGCTGCTTTCCAGCTTCTGTCCTTTGGTATCTTGCCACCTGGAGCTGTAAGGATCATTACAGCTGCTGTCACATTAACAACAGCTTCTGGGGGAGATCCAAAAGACTTCAGTTCGGTCAGGTTGTTCTGGAAAAGGAGAGAAAAGGAGACAGCTATTGTGACAGTGTTGTTCAGGGTACCTAGAACTCTGGACTACAACACTGGAAGGTAAGTTAGAGCAAAAAACCTAAAACCAAACATAATATGCAAAGGTACTTAATTCTGGCTTTTGATCTTTCTCCAGGATACTGAATCTTTGCAGACTGGGCAACTATCAGGGGGCAGCAGAAATACCAACCTATGAGAGGTTCTGTGGCAGGAGTGCTATGGGAAGCACAAAGCTTCAAAGGATCCTACTTACATCTTCACCGTGGACAATGTCTTGAGCTCCAGAAATTTAGACTAGAAGTGGTCTGGGGTTTCTGGTACAGCAGAGTCAGGCACTTAGGCATTAGCACTTAGTATTTTGGACTCTGGTCACTTGCTGCGACAATTCGTTAACAATTACAACATGTGAACATTTTGGTAATGAGAGAGAGAGATGCTGAAAGGGACATCAGGCATTTACCTATATTATCCCACTTAGAAAAACAAAACATATGATATTCCTATTGGGAAGGTCCAAACATTTTACCTTATTGAGAGTGTCCAATGCTTCCTGAGCAGCAATCAGAGCTGGCTCAGCTTTGGCCAGGTCAGTTTCACAAGCCCTTTGCTTTTCTGCTACATTCTGCAAGCAAGAAAAGACAAGCATTAACAAAGTGGTTTGGGTGAACACAACAGTTTTATGGCTTTATGGCTTTATAGAACCCTACCCTTTAGTGCAATCAGGGCCAAATGGTAGATAGCAATATTTTGTTGTGTGATGGGATGAAAAATGAAGATTTTGTCAATGGCACCATCCTTCTGTGTTTGTTCCAGAGCACCTCTGCTCTGTGACTCATTCCTTGCTCTACCTTATAAAAAGGGGTATCCCCTTCTTGCAGTGCAGTGGCTCACCATAAGCAGTGCTGGCAAGAGGAAAGGGAGCCTTTCAGTAACTGACTAAGAATCTGTGTTGTGCAGCTTATTTCTGGGAAACAGCCCAACTGGCCTTGTTTCCTTACCCAGGTTCCTTACTTCTGCCTCCCCCAGAGGAATGAATAACAGGATGTTTGTTATATTTGCTAATTTGGCTAAAGTTCACCAAAACTACGGCATGACACGTTTTCTAATAAATAATTGGGAAATAAAACCTCTTTCTGGTTGTTAAGGAAAAGCTTCCAGGAATTAGAATATGCCACAGTGTGCTACAGGGATCCCTGCTCTTTGACCACCTCCTGCCTCCTGCCCTTTTGCTCACCTCCAGCCTTCTGGCCATCTTCCAAAAAAGAGAGAGAGAGAGAGAATGAACATTACTTACTATATTAATGACTTGCACTTTCAGCTCCTCTTCATCAGCAATTGCTTTCTCCCGGCTCACTTTTTCTGTTTCAACCCCCACCACCTGGATCAGTTTGTCAGCATCTTCATTCTTATGCTTGAGCTCCAGCTCTTGAACAGCAAGTTTGGCCTTCAGGTCATCAACCTACAAAATCCATCAGGAAGAATGAGCAAAACTGGTGTGTGGGGGGGGAGGAGACAATTTTCTTGAATAACCATGTCTACCTTCCCTTTGGGTGATTTTTTTTCAGAGGATGTATGAAATGGTGGAAGGGAAATGGCCACTCATTCAGAGTGAGGGCAGGAAAAACAGGTTGCTTACCTGTAACTGATGATCTTCGAGTGGTCATCTGTGCAGTCACACACCATGGGTTTCACGCTTGTGTTAAACCTCCGTCGGGAAGCCTAATAAGCTTTAGCGACAGCTTTCCAAGTGCGGAGTCCTCCCCAGTCTCGTGCAGCACGCACCATCTGAGCATGCTCAACAGCTATGGCGGACTCCGCCCCCACTCAGTTCCTTCCCACACCGCCGACCACTCCGAGGCCGTCTGTCCAACCAGGGATGATGTCAGCAGTGGGGATGGCTGGGTGGGCGTGTGTGACTGCACAGATGACCACTCGAAGATCATCAGTTACAGGTAAGCAACCTGTTTATCTTCTTCGTGGTCTCTGTGCAGGTCACACACCATGGGTGACTAACACCGCCGACCACTCCGAGGCCGTCTGTCCAACCAGGGATGATGTCAGCAGTGGGGATGGCTGGGTGGGCGTGTGTGACTGCACAGATGACCACTCGAAGATCATCAGTTACAGGTAAGCAACCTGTTTATCTTCTTCGTGGTCTCTGTGCAGGTCACACACCATGGGTGACT
>NW_015169789.1:346993-363745 GCF_001447785.1 Gekko japonicus
ACTGGAAATGTTGTTCTCCTACCTGGAACCGCAGGTACTGACGATGCTGCGGGCATATCGTAATATGGAAGTAGGCATCCTTCAGATCGATTGACGCCATCCACGCATTCCGAGTGATTAGCGGCAGAATAGACTGAAGCGTCACCATACGGAACTTTCTTTTTCCGATGTATCGGTTCAGCCCTCTCAGGTCCAGAATGGGCCTCTTGGACCCGTCTCTTTTCGGGACCAGGAAGTACCTCGAGTAGAAGCCCCTTCCCCAGTGACTTATGGGCACGGGCTGTATTGCGCCCTTTCTCAGGAGGTTCACGATCTCCTCCCACAGCAGCGCGTGGTGTCTCTGGGCGCGACTCGAATTCTATTGCATACCCAGTCCTTATAATAGTCAAAACCCAGTGATCGTTTGTGATCTGTTCCCACATACTGATGTAGGGTCGGAGCCGAGTGCCCGATCCTAAACTGCCGGTGCCGACAGCGCACCTGGATACCCAGTCCTTATAATAGTCAAAACCCAGTGATCGTTTGTGATCTGTTCCCACATACTGATGTAGGGTCGGAGCCGAGTGCCCGATCCTAAACTGCCGGTGCCGACAGCGCACCTGGGCATGGCTCCCACACCGTCAAAAGGACTGCTTAGGCTGCTGAGTGGCCCTCTTGGTGGGTGCAGCCCTCGGTCTCTGCTGGTACTGTTGTTTAGAGACATATGGGCGGCGTCTCCAGGTCTCTGGATGGGGTGGAGACCGGGGGCGCCGGACATACTGCGGCCTCCATGGCCTCTGCCTTTGGGGCCGCTGGTGGTAGGGCGTGTAAACTCCCAAGTTACGTGCGCGCTTGCGGCTTTCGTCCACATCTCTGAGCGCATCATCGGTGGATTTATGAAACAGCCCGCAGCCATCAAACAGAAGGTCTTCAATCCGTTGCTTGACATCCGGTTGGAGCGTTGTCGATTTCAGCCAAGCATGTCTGCGTAGAGCCACTGCGGTAGCCATAACTCGAGAAAAACAAGAGACGGAGTGTCTCACCGTCGCTACCTGCTGCCTAGCAACTCTACGGGATTCCTGGATCACGCCCAAAGTTGCCGCTCTACTCTCCGCGGGTAACTGGTCCAGGTGGGTCTCGATCGTATTAGAGAGGTTAAACAAATACGCTGACATATAAGAGATGTATGTCTGCATTTTAGTAGCAATTGAAGTGGCCGCATAGATTCGTCTAGCCATAGAGTCCACCTTCCGCCCCTCTCTGTCGGGCGGAACCAGGTAGCGGGATTGCTTTTTCTTGGACGAGGAATGTACTACAGTAGAATTCGGTTCCGGCTAGGACTGTAAGGAGCAGTCGCTATCTCCACATACCCTATACATTGTTTCATATCTCCTAGGGATAGGTGGTATCGAAGCCGGTCTACTCCAGGCTTCCTGCAGAGTAGTCATATGCACAGGAAGCGTCGGTAACACAAAAGGAGCAGGCCTAGCCGCCTGCATCATATCATGTACTAAGTCTGCGACAGGGGGCTGGTCAGGCGTTGACTGTATACCTAACGCCTTGGCCAAGTTCTGCATCAAGTCCACAAAGCCCCCATTGTCCACTGAGGCAGGCAAGGCATGCTGGACATCTGTGTCGCGCCGGGTCGGGTCATCAAGGTATCCCTCTGGTGTGGACATTGTAGGGGCAAGGGACTGCTCCAACAAAAACACTTTCAGGCGAGCCGCTCTATTCTTCCTCGCCTGACTAGTAAAACTCCGGCAGTGTTGACAGGAGCCGGGTCTGTGCTCCTCCCCCAAGCAGCACAAGCAACAGCTGTGGCCGTCCGTTAGGGGGATATTCGCTGAACAGCTCAGACACCTCTTAAAATAAGGCGTGGGTCCCATAGACCGACCCTTGCCCAGGGCAATTAGTGATGTGTGAAAAGACAATTAACAGTTACTTTGTTACAGTTGAGGAGGCTTCCCCGGACGACGGGGGAAAAACGTCTTCTCAGGAGGCGGTTAAAAGAGAACTGAGTGGGGGCGGAGTCCGCCGTAGCTGTTGAGCATGCTCAGATGGTGCGTGCTGCACGAGACTGGGGAGGACTCCGCACTTGGAAAGCTGTCGCTAAAGCTTATTAGGCTTCCCGACGGAGGTTTAACGCAAGCGTGAAACCCATGGTGTGTGACCTGCACAGAGACCACGAAGAAGATGCATTGTTCTCACACTGAATTTGGCTCTGTATCATTATCATGTAGTCAAATCTGACTGGTTGTGAGACATTATGTCACATGGCCTGTCAGCTGGGATCACTTCACAAAGAAGTCCTTTTTTTTAAAACAAAACACGGCACCAAAGCTACAGATTGCAGGGTGAAGAAGTTTATTAATTTGTTTATTTCATTTATATCCCACCTTTCACTCCAATGGGGAACCAAAGGGGCTTACATCATTCACCTCTCCTCCATTTTATCATCACAACAACCCTGTGAGGTAGGTTTGGTTGAGAATTTGTGACTGACTGAAGGTCACTGAGGAAACTTCCACGACATGAGTGGGGCTTCAGACCTGGCACTCTCAGATCCTAGTCTGACCCTTTAACCACTACGCCATGCTGGTTGTGAACAGACAGCAAAAAGCACCTCAAAAAGATAAGTAAAAGAGCAGCTTTTTAAAGTTTTTCCCTTCCCCTTTTGCCATGAAAAATGTGTGGATGAATACTAGGTGCAAATGTATACAGAAAGAAAACCAAGGCCACAAGGGAGGAAAAGAAGAAGCAGGACTTTTTCTTACACCGTCCCCCCCCCGCTCTGTTCCAGAAATCACTCTTAAGCTCCTTATACCAGGAAAACAAACTAAGCTGTCTAGGATGTAGACTAGGGCATGGGGGACTCCAATCAGAATTTTGGTCCGCGGGGGTACTCTGTTGGTTAAGGCTGTCCACCAAAGGAGAACTTCTATTTCTGTTTTCTGCAATAATTCTAGTACTTGAGTAGCAGCCTAGAATATTCCTGTTTTTTCTTCTTTCCCTCTCTGCTCTTTCTTCTATGCTAGGTGATTCTTAAACTATATGTTAATGCTTGTATATTTTTAAAAGCTCCTTTGCTTTTAAACAGCGGCTTGGCTTTTATCCACATGTCTAAAATGCACAGATTAAGGCTTAAACAACATATAATATGGAGTTCCAAAATCTGGCTAGACAGGCTAAACTGGGGGCAAAAAAAGGAATGGTTTGACATACTGGAACTCCTATATTGTAAAATACTTTTCACAAAATTCTATAGCATCCAAAATACATGACAGACAATTATTGTTCTTGGGTTGTTTTTTGAAGTTACAGAGGGCACTGAAATAGCAGACAGCAGTTTTGAGTAGTAGTCAACAACTGACTCAAGCAGGGACCTTGGAACTATCACACAAGTATGACAGAGAAGGTTCACTCAGGCTGTGGTCAGACATGCCATTTGGCACCGAGGGGAAGCGATCCTATTTCCTCTGGTGGAAATTGAAACAGAGTTGCGCGATCACACACACATCCCTTGGCGCTGCGGGCTCAGCCCATCACTGCCTGATCAGACAGCACATTCGGGTGAGTGGTGGGGGTTTTTTCTGCCTTTTTCCTGCATGCATATAAATGAGGAATTGAACCCCCGCGGCAGTCTGTGACTATGGATCGCTTATACGATTATGCGCATACCACTAAGCAAGCAAAAAAAATGGCGCCGAGTTGGGATGGACTGGGCAGCCCATCCCAATGGCTTGAGTGTGCTTGTATGAACAGACAGTGGAAAGTCTGTCGGTGGCCCGTCAGAACCAGTTAGAACCAGACTTTCCTAGGTGTTGCTGTCTGATCATGCCCCTTAGATCTGTTGGGCATTCACAGCTGAGTTGGATCGAAAGGCACATCTGATCATAGCCTCACACACATACCTGTGAGGCAGTACTTTGGAGTTTCATTAAACCATTCTCCAGCCTCTCAATCTTGGCAATGAGCTCTGCTCTTTTCTTAGCAAGCAAGTTCTGGTAGAGTTTGATCTGTTCAAGGAAGGTCTTTGGTGTGGTATAATTGTAGCGCCTCTCAGTAGCAAGGTAAACCTTGGACATTTCATTGACAGTTTTGTGGACATATGACATAAATAAGCTGATGGAGACCTTGACTTCAAGCTGTAAAGGAATCACAAAAGATTATTTTATAAAACAATGGGTAATCACCAGAGATGCAGTATAAAACAAAATTCTGCAGGAATTTGATTAACTTGAAAAATCAGTTTATGAGTTTTACAACCATGTTTGTTCTCAGTTATTTTTACATTTATATTTTAAGTTCCTTTTTGCCATTTAGAATTTGTTCATTCACTTTGTATTGTCTCCCTTCTTTTTATTACTTCATGATTCATTTTTATTTTATTTTGCTGGCTGTGATCTCAAACACACAGGTACATTTGTTTCCTATAGCATCCACACCATGTACAAATGGCAACTATAAGAATCTCCAGCATCACCTGTCTCCTTGATAGAACTGCACTTGATTAACTGATGTAACTGGATTCCACACAAACAGCGGTGAAAAATGGATTGTCTGACCTAGTTTACTTTGCTGATTTGCTTTTTCATGTATTTTGAAATGTAATGTCTGTTAGTTTGAGCTGGCTACAGAATTAATTTTTGTCATTTCAGCAGTGAGAAAAGAATGGATTACATTGACTCTACAGCCACATTTGTGTCAGTTCCAATCTATATCTACTTCAATGCAGAACAACTGGATCCAAAACAATAATGATATGATCCCTTATGATTGGGGTTAGATCTCCTGAAGTTTTCATGCTTAATAAAAGCAGCAAAAGGGGGATGTAAATTAGATAAGAACAGTATAATTGGGGGAGAGTACATTTTCCCTATGCTATTTTTGAGGGAGAACTGTGCTCCCCTAAAAAGGTGCTATTAGATTCACTTGGGGGGGGGGGATATTGCCTCCTCCAGTACTGTTATTCTAACTAGTTTGTATCCCACCTGAGGCTACTTTTAAATAAAAATGAGAACGCCACCTGATTTCCGCCATCACATCTGTTTTGATTCTAACTTTACAGCTGTTGTTACTAGGATGTACAATGTAAAAATCAAGGAACACAAGTTACTGTTCCATCAGAATGCATATTTGACAGCGAACTCAGTTATGGAATTACTGGTATGCGGTGGCAAAATGAATGTTGCTATAAGGATCTGAGGTTTTGCATACCCTAATTTCTTTGTTATACAACATGAAAATTGCTGTACAATAGCCTATTAATGTTTAATTTACTTAGGATGGGGAAAGGAAGCACAAGTGCTTGTATCTCTAGGGTCCAGAGGTAATGGTTCTGTCTCAAGGCAACACCAATACTAATATAGCTCAACAAGCAAAAGAATAAAGTTGGTTTATTAAGAGAACAAATTTTGGAAGAAAGAGGAGACAGAAAGAGAAGTCTAACTAGCTATGAGAGAGTCAGTAACTAACTGATCTCAGCAGGGTGGGGAAAACCCCAATTGAGCCAATCAAGAGACAGGAAACACAGTATTTGAAAAAAGTAGGAAGTCCCTAATATCGCTATGCTAACTAACTGTCTCCTCTGCTGCCTCCTGCAGGATGTTCTTGTCATTTTCCTTATCTATGCACAATAGACCTTGAATATTCCAACAGGTCCTCCCGGTTCTAGCCAGACATACTAGCCACTACACTACACTGGTTCTCTTTGGCTGCTGCACGTATCAGAAAAATGTGACAGTGATTTCTTTTCATGACAGGAAAGCTCCAGGTAAAGATCAGTAAAGCTGGTCTTTTAGCCTCTGTTATGAGGAAACTGATAACAGTGGTCTTCAAAAGAAGTAAAATTGCTTAGCTATCAGAACGTCTGTCATGCATCTGATCTATACTTTTCAAAGGCTGGAAGGTCTGAGCAAACAATCTTATTTTCTCTTATTTGGGCTGTCAGCTCTAGATATTCATCCTGAGAGTTTTCCTCATTGACCAAATGTTCTTCAAATACTTCCTTACCAGAGTCATTAGCCCTGAGCATCCTATTCATATGGTGTATTTTCATAAAAAGATCTTTGCTCTATAAATAAATAGTTGGTATCTTACCTTAGGGTCATTCTTTAGCTGGTAATTATGCAGTGCTATTCATGTGAAATTCAGTATGCAAGGGGACCTCTCATAACTATCAGATGTTACTCTACCATTTGTGAGATTGCCATCCACTATCCATGGCTTACTAAAAAGAGATGTTTTAAAACCTGGCTGAAATTGGCTGGACCAGCAAACTCACAAAATGGAGCCATGCTGTATGCGTGAAATGGTAGGGAAGAAACAGATTATTTCTAACTGGGACTAAACCATCATTTTAGAATTAGTTGTTTACATCGGTTTTTCAACTCAAATTCTTTGCCTGTATGTCTGTTTTCTTAGTAAAGATATGATTGTATATAAAATATTCCAGAAGGCATTGTGTTGGTTTGCCTAGTATTTCCTGAGCCTTTTTAGCTGCAAAATACTGCTGGTCTTTATCCTACATAGATACACACAGCAGTTTTGGAGTGGTTCTCAGGTTTGTTTCAGGTTGGGGAAACACTGGGATATTTGGTTAATATAGCCAAAAAGATAAACTTACATTTATTCACACAGATCCAGTTCACATTCAGGTTGCAGTCAAAAGAAGAGAGACAAGCCTAATCTAAAGAGTACTTTCCCTATCACAAATGGCCATCATGTGTGTGGGAGTATGAGGGCATTGTCTCCACAGGAGAGACCTGCAGAGACATGATGTGTCTCCACAGAAGGCCATGTGAACTGTGTGAAGACAAAGACAGAGAAAAGGTCAGAGGGCAGCTTCCAGAGAGGCATCCCATTCCAGGAGATAACACCTATACATGCTTAGAGTGATGTAGTCCCCCCCCCCCGCAATGTCCATGCATGCTGAGTCGCTCACTCCAACAGTACCATGGTCCCAATCTGAATCAGGCCACAGCTTGCCTGGGAACTGAGCTTCCAGCATGGAACTCCATGACCATATCTGTTGACAATCCATGCTTTGCCACACGGATTTTGGAATATGTGAGTCAGCCATGAGTCTAGGAACAGAGATAAAGAGAATGTCCTTGAGGACTTCATAAGGTAGATGGGGGGGCTCTCACTATAACAGACTAAGCATAATGCTATTTGCATAGGGATGCTGGGTGACACTATTGGTCGGATGACTTGACCCACCTATTGTGTTGGCATTGCTAAAAATAGCACTGCTGTAAGATCAGGCTTACCTCTATTCCGTCAGTCTCCTCTAAGAATCTTGCACTGACAGACACCAATGCATCTTCAGGCCATTCATGAAACCAGTCAATAGCTGTGCAGTTCACTACAGCAGGGAACTTCCTTGCCCGCACACGTAGGGTAGAACCCACAGGAGAAAAGCACAGGATAACCTAGAGACAGAAAAAAACAAGTCCCTCAGTGTGCAAGATTGCTGGTGACATTTTAAAAAGTGCTATTATACAGTCAAAGTCAAAATCTTTTATTACAGTCTATGACCAGAATAATAAAATTAACAATAAAAACAGTCAAAAGAGGATCAAAAAAGAGAGCAAATAATTATTAGTCTAGCGGTGTGCATTTGGCTAAATCCGAGCTGGAAAAGTATTTGAAAAATACCTTATCAGCATTTTCCAGCTATTCTTTCAGCCGGATATAGATTGGAGCTGTATTTTGGCTATCCGAAATAGCCAAGTCTGAAAAATCCTGAAAATATTCGGAATTTTTCAGGACTGCCAGGTAGTCAAAGTTAAAGGACATTTAAAAAGATTGCAGTCCCTTTAAGTGCCTTCTGGTTGAAATCACCACTTGGAGAAGGTGTTTAAAGGGACAGTGAGCCCTTTAAATGCCTTCGGAGTTCACTCATGCTGGGCTGTGGCTTGTGATCTCTTTAAATGCCTTGCCCCCCCTTCCATTGACATAAATGGAGGATAGGGGCACCTTCTTTGGGGGCCCAAAGAATTGGACCCCTGTTCCAATCTTTTTGAAACTTGGTGGTTCTTCTGAGGAGGGGCACCAGCAGCTATGCTGCAGATTTGGTGCCTCTCAAAAAACTGCCCCCCGAGCCCCGGATACCCCCGGATCGATTCTTCATGGGGACCATTGACTATAATGGTCCCCACAGGGTATAATGGAGCCAAAAAACTAGAGTTTCCCGAATATTTACCAACTCTGAATGCCATACTGGTATTGGGATTTGGGAATATTGGGAGTACCAATATTTTTTGGGTCCAATATACCCAAACCTGAAAGATACCAGGGGTTTTTTTGCACATCCCTATATTGGTCTTTAAAATATTGATCAAAATTCTCTCTGTAAGGATTTCCTTCATGCTCTCTGCACTACAAGGGAAAAACAGATGCCATTCTGTCTGTGTGCTGCCTTCCATTCATGGGGCATCTTAGGTTGCTTGTGGTCTGGAGTTTCCAGTGGCTTACAGACAGCTTCGTTAATTCCTGTGCCATCCTCTCTAACTGCCCATTAAAGGTGCCAAATTCTGTCTGCTGAGGTCAGTGAAACAAAAAGAGACTTCTCTGGTAGAAGAGTGCTAGACTAGGACTGGGGAGACCTAGGTTCAAATCCCTTTTCTACCATAAAATTCACTAGGTGGCCAGTGGGTGATAAGGCTGCCAACCACCAGGTGGGACCTCGAAATCTTCAGGAATTACAAATGATCTCCAGGCTAGTGAGCTCAGTTTCTGTGGAGAAAACTGCTGCTTGGGAGGGTGGACTCTATGGCATTATACCCTGTTGAGGTCCTGCCCCTCCCCAAACCCCTTCCCAGGCTCCACCCCCAAGTCTCCAGGAAAGTCCCAACCTAGTGTTGGCAACGCTAGCCCCTGGGTGGAAGGATGGGGTAAAAATGAGGAAGATTTTGTAATTTGTTCCCCTTTAAGAAAACTCACCTCTCAGAAGAAGTGTGTGAAATATTATTTCTTCAAAAAGAACATTTCTGTCTCAGAACAGATGCAGAAGAGGAAAATGAAATCCAGTGCACAGGAGAGTGGTGCCCCACAGGCAGAAGGTGACTGGGAAGAAAGGACTAAAGGGCTCCTGTTTGGATTTCTGAGGAAAACTTGCCTAACTCTGGCCCCTGCCCCACGGGGGGGGGGGGAGTACGGTCAAAGTGCGGCTTTTTAAAGCCACACCAAAAGAAACACACGGCGGCGGGATCACATAGATCCCCTGAGCCGCCGCGCAGCTCCTCCCCGGCACGATCAGATGCCGGGGGGAAGCCACTGATGGGAGACTGAGGCTGCCGAACTGCGCATGTGTGAGCATGCACAGTTTGGCCGGGAACCTGGATTGCTCCAGAAGATGGGCACGCCGGCGATCGTACGGCCGCACTTGCTGCGGTGTACCCGGTAAGTCCTCTTCTGTTGTTGTTTTTTACAGCGCGTTATTGGCCTGAAGGAACGGATCGGGGACGGGTGCAAGCCGATTCCGAGATGTTGAGGTGTGCTTGCGCCCGTTTGCTGTGCCCCCGATCCGTCCCTCTCCTGGGCCAAAACCTCCCGTGTGACCGGGGCCTCTCTCTGGTAGATGAACTAACTGGGTAGCAAAGAGGATCCTGCATCACTTACATCCAAGGGCTTCACTTGATTTATTGCCTCACCTTTTGGGAGGCAATTCAGATCCCCTTATGAAAACTGTCCAAAACAGCTAAGCCATCTGCGTGAAGTTTTGCTATGTAAACATTTTGTTAATGTGAGTTTTTAGATTTATGTTGCTATGGGTTAAAAGTAGGCCCCTGGATTGATTAAGTGTGCTTGATGGGTGATTGACAGGTGATTGAAGTGTGGTATGATAGGGTGGTAGATGTACCTTCGGGGGCAGAGTTGACTCATTTTGTGGGTGGTAAAGAGTGAAGTGCTGTGAGAGAAAGTTATTAGCCAAAGTGGAAAGTTAGGAAATTAAACTTTGCGGAAGTTATTAGTGTAAGTGGCAAATGAGAAAATAAGCCTTCGTGGCTAGATCTATATAAGGAACTTTAGAGAAACAAGATGTACTGATCTGAAACCATATTAACCATACAGAAACCATTATGCTGTTTTACTTCTAAACAAGCTCTATGTTTAAGTAAAAACCGTTTTATTTAGAGCCACCCCCACATGTTGACTGCACTGTCATTCCATCAAATATAGCTAACCCATCCTGTTCTGTGGGTCCCACTAAGGATTCCTGACCTGGATAGCCCAGCTGCTAAACAGGGTCAGCCCTCGTTAGTATTTGGATGGGAGACCACCAAGGAATACTAGGGTTGTGACACAGAGGCAGGCAATGGCAAAACCACCTCTGAAACCTCTCTTGTCTTGACAACCCTACAGCATTGCCTTAAGTTGGCTTTAAAAAAATATATTTATGGCCCCGGTCACATGGCCCAGATAACGCGGGGGGGAGGCGTGGCTTTTCGCGCCAACGCAATTTAACGCACCAGAATGTGATCAGATGGCGCGGTGGCAAAGTGGGGTTTTCTTTGTCGGTGTGTGTTTTTGGTGTGCGTCAAGAGTGTGCTTGAGCGATCACACGTAGGTATTCCGTCGACGGCCCGTAGCAAACCGTTTGCTAGTAGGCTTTCCCAGGTATTTTTTAACTCTGGATCTTTGGGCGGATGCTGCAGGTCGGCGATGGGTGTGCTACGCTTGCCAGATGTGTCCTTGTGATCATGCACATATACTCTGCCCGACATTCATGCCTCTCCCGCTGCAAATGCTGCGTGTGAACAGAGCCTATGTTACTTATAGTCTTTCTTTCTCACAGTGACTCAAGGCGGATTACACATAGTGAGTCAGTACAATCAACAAAATGGGACATTCAATAACCAATGCATTAGGTTGTGACTTGATGGCGAAAAAGAAAGAAGAAAAATTCTAAGGCAATAACCTTATGTGGTAGTAATCCACAGGGGGAAAGGCTCTACCCCCAAATCTCCAGGAGTGTCCCAACCTGAAGCTGGTAACCCTCCTTGCAATGCATCCATCACTATTGGAGGACTTTCAGTAGAAGCAAAAGCCCCAAACCTGGAATTGAAGCTGGGCATTTGACTGCATTCTTGGCTCTGCAGACATTTACCACAGTATTATGTACAGTAGGGCTCCTTTAGGCTGTTTCATGAGTCATTCTTCTCAGTGACAAGTTCACCAAAGCAGAGATGTGTGGGTTCTGGGAAAATTTTCCCTTGAGGCTAGTATGTCCTTACAATTTTCTTTTTTACCCTTCACATTGGGACTAGGGGTGTGCAAAAAAAAAAAAATTCAGCCCGATTCGGATTCGGCGGAATCGAGCAGAATCAATTTCGGCCGGCATAAAGACTCCTGCATGTCAATTTCGGCAGTAGGAGCCGGAGTCTTTCGGCCAGCCGAATGTCAGTTTCAGCCCCATTATATCCTATGGGCCATTGAAGTCAATGGCGAAAACATAGGGTATATTCTGGGGGCTGGATTACTTTTTTCCCACCATAGAGAACAATGGAGGGGATAGGGGCAACCTATTTGGGGGCCTGTAGAATTGGACCCCTGGTCCAATGTTCTTCAAACATGGTTGATATCTTAGGGAGAGGCTCCAGCAGCTACCCTGTGAGTTTGGAGCCTCTCCCTCAAACCCCCTCCCCTCCAGCCCCCAGACTATACCCCATGTTTTCGCCATTGATTTCAGTGGCCCATAGGATATAATGGGGCTGAATTGCCGCCGAAATTCGGTGGCAATTCAGTGGCAAGCCTGAATCGGCCTGCAGAAGCCCGAAAGGGGTCCGAATAGGCCATTTTCGGGGGTGCATTCGGTTCAGATGAACCGAATGCACATCCGTAATTGGGACAAATACTTGAAGTACATTTTCATGCCTGCAAGGCATATTCTCTAATTGTGGTATCTATATATCTAATAGCCAAGTTGCCCCCTCCGTGCGGATATCTATATCTGCACTTTGGGGGCACTTGGGGGGCAGGGAGAGTTTTGTGCACTCTTGGGGCAGTCCCCAGGGGTGCACAAAAATCTGAAAACTAAAAAAAAATATCGGGGAATGTTTAAATCCCCCCGAAAGTGCCAGAGCGTTCGTGCGCATGCGCACGAACGCTCTGTAGCCAACCTTGCCGCTCTGCAACCGCTGCTGCCGACGCTGCTGCTTGGAAGGCCCACTCCTAAACCGCCCAACCATAAACCCTCCTCCGCAAAACACAACACTCCTGGGCCAAAAAGAGGTGGGTGCAGCCAGCCCGGCTCCCCTAGAGAGAAGAGGAGAGGGAAGAAGTGAGCCAGGCCATCCCGCACCCCCATCCCCGGGTGACAGAGAGCTCTGGCTGGGCAGAGAGGAAAGACATTCCTGCCGTCCGGCCTCCCCTTACTCCAAGTGCCGGGAGAAGAAGGGGGGGTCAAGCTAGGCCCAGTCTCGGGGCCCCGAGCGGGCATACACGGACCTGGTGCAGCGCGGTGAGTCCGTCCACATTGGCGTAGTTGATGTCGGCGCCGTGCTCCAGCAGGCGCAACACCTCCTCGGTGTCCCCGATCGAGCAGGCGGCCAGAAAGACGGCTCCGCCGTCGAATGTCACCTTCGTCTTCTTGCGCTTCACCACGGGCGGCTCCTCTTCCCCCTCCCCACCACAGAACGCCCCAAAGGGCTGCCCGAGAATCCCCGCGCGCCTGGCCTATCTCGCTCTCTGGCTGGTTAGCACACGCTTGAGGGAAAGGAGGAGGGGGAAGGGAAAACACCCGGCTTCCTCGACGTGGTCTCGCGAGATCCCTGAAGAGACGAAGCAGCGGCCGCGAATGAGGCTCCCTTGAGCAAGCTCTGGGCAGATGGGAGGGAGTGAAGAAGCTTCAGAATTAAGCGAGGGCGGGCCTACGGGGGTGGGGGACGAAGTTGGCGTTATTGTTCGGTTTCCGTGATGAAAGGAGGCCTGACTGACCAGCTCCTCCATTCGCTAACCCGACCGAGTCCAACACGCACTGGGGGGGGGGAGACCGTCCTTTGCATTGGTGAGAGCTGGAAACCTGGTCCCCACGAGTTCCGCCTTCTGACTGGAGATCTGTTTGGAGCTCTGCCTCCCCCCCCCGCGAGTATCGCGGGTCCACCCCTTGTAATGTTTTCTAAATCCCATAATCTCTTGACTCACATCTGTCATCACAAAATAGTCTAGCTGTGGAAGTAAACCTGTATTGTGGTACCACAGCAAATGTTTTTTTCGAACAGCTTTTTCTAACAGCTGATGGAATGATTTTTATAGACCCTTCATTATCATGTGCATCTATTATTGCCTACAATAATGGTTTTTTCTCCTCAAATATCGTTGGGACATTCTAAATTTCAGAACCATCTCCTGAAAGGTGGTTCTTTAGACTCTGATTTGATTAACTGGGAAATTAGCTTCTTCTTGAGCCTTTAATTAAACTGGTAATAGACTCTCTTATACATGTAATCACTTTCAGTCAGAATGCAATATATTTTATGCACAAGTCAAATATGTAATTGAAGTGAAAAAAGCAGTGTTACCTTAAGTTGCTTTCGGACTTTGTCAATGAAGAACTTCCAGCAGTTTTCCCTAGTATCTTGCATGCCAAGCGATTTCACCTGAGGCCTCATGGAGCCAATGATGTTCTCCACTTCATCATCCTGAAATAGCCCTGGGATTTCACCAGATGCCAAAAGATCATTGATCAATACCAAGAACTGCTCTTCAGCTACCTGTGAGTCAGTCATGAGAAATACGGTGGGGGTGTTCTTCACAGCTGCTTTGATGTACTGAGAAGCCAGGTCAGCCTGAACCACAAAACAGACACAGTTTCTTACATTAAAAGTTTCATTTGGATCATTTCTGGAAAAGCTCACAAGTCTGGTACAGGAAAGAAGCAATATTTGTACTGTGAAAGAAGAACCAAAGATCAATAGCAAACAGTCAGGATTGAGTTCTATTTTACGTATTTATTTGATTTTTACCCTGCCCTCCCCACCAAAGCAGGCTCTGAGCAGCTTTCAAAATGAAGTCATACCTCTAAACTGGAGAAGCTTGATCCTCACCCTTACATGGTACAGGGGTACTCCCCCCACCCCCCAAAAATAGGCAACAGTAGTCTGTGGGAGCAGGAGATGGGCCAGGAAAAATTTGAAGCCATGGAAAACTATTTGAGGGGAGATGGTGGGAAAAAACAGGTTGCTTACCTGTAACTGATGATCTTCGAGTGGTCATCTGTGCAGCCACACACAATGGGTTTCACGCCACCGTTGAACCCTCTCCGGGAAGCCTAGAAAAGCTTATAGACTCCTGACATGGTGTCCACCTCAGTCCCATGCAGTCTTCTCTACTGAGCATGCTCAGTGGCTGAGGCAGACTCCGCCCCTTTCCCCCCAGTTCCTTCCTTCACCACCGACAATTTCTATACGCTATGGCACTCATAAAGGATGTCAGCAGTGGGGATGGTCCGGGTGGGCGTGTGTGACTGCACAGATGACCACTCGAAGATCATCAGTTACAGGTAAGCAACCTGTTTATCATCTTCGTGGTCTCTGTGCAGTCCACACACAATGGGTGACTTGCAAGCTAAATACCTCTCTGGATGGTGGGTGCTGGCATCTATCGAGGCTGCAGTACTTGACTCAGAGACAATTTTTTTTACTGACATGTCATTTCAACATTGCAGTATTTATTTTCAACTCTTGAAACACAGATCCCCTTCACACAAAAAGAAAAACCATAAATGCTTAATTTTTTTTAACAGATCAATGTTGCATACATGCGCAGTACTGCTCTTTAAATCTAACTGCTACTTCGACTTTAAACGAACAATAACATTGTAAACTATGCACGAGATTACGATCCCTCTGTACCCACTGACATAACACTCACTGACATAACACTCTCTAACATAACAATCCATTACTTTGTCAGGAGAAAATTGATTTGAGAACTGCTTGGCCAAAGTGAGCCTCTTTCCTGGCCCTAACATCCATCGCGTAATGTGCTGTGAATGTTGACGGGGAGGTCCACGTTGCCACAGCACAAATATCCTATAACGACACTCCCGCTACAAATGCTGTGGAGGTTGCTACAGCTCTAACTGAGTGTGCCCTTGGCATTTATGGTAATGGAATGCCTGCAAGTTGGTAGCATAAGGCAATTGCAGACGAAACCCATTTTGAGAGTCGCTGACTAGAGACTGGTTGGCCCAGTTTTGGGTTGGAGTAACATACAAATCCCTCCTAATTTTTTTGGTTCTAGCTAGATAGAAAGCCAGGGACCTGCGCACGTCCAATGCATGAAGTGCCCTCTGGCCCTCATCTGCTGGTTTGGGAAAGAAAACTGGCAGGGTGATATTTTGAAATAAATGGAACAGTGAGACCACCTTTGGCAGAAAGGATGGATCAGTTCTAAGCATCACCCGATCAGCATGAAAAATTGTGTAGGGAGAGTCGGCCCTCAATGCACAGAGCTCACTTGCCCTCCGTGCTGAAGTCAGTGCTACTAGTAGTGCCAACTTCCACGTGACTAAGTGTATAGGGCCAGTTGATAAGGGCTCGAATGGCCATCCCATTAGTTTTGCCAGAATCAAGGACAAACTCCACGTTGGTATGAATGGTCTCTTTGGTGGGAGAGTATTCAACAAACCCCTCAGGAAAACCTTGACGGTCAGGTGGGAGAAAACCAATCTACTGTCTAAGAGATCATGGGATGTTGATGTAGCAGCCAGATACACCCGTATTGAAGAATAACTCAACCCTTCCTTATACAACTTTGTTAGAAATGTTAGTATTGTTTGTAGCGAGGCTCTCACGGGTTCTGCACCCTGTCCCTTTGCAAAAGAGACAAAACGTGCCCAAAACGTGTAACCATATGATGAAAGATAGGACACGTATGTTTGCATCTTAGCAGCAATTGTTGTGGCAGCATAAATCTTCTTTGCCACTGAGTCTGTTTTACGCCCTTCCCTGTCCGGTGGGGCCAGATACCTCGATTGCCTTATCTTCGAAGAAGAGTGAACTATCGCAGAGTTTGGCTCAGGCTGAGACTGTAGAAATACATCGTTATCGCCCTGTACCCCATACATACTCTCATACCGCTTTGGTATAGGTGGTATTGATGAAGGCTTGTTCCAAGCTTCCTGTAAGGTTGTATGGTGTACTGGTAGTGTAGGTAGTACAAAGGTTGTTGGTCTCTCTGCCTGGAGCATATCATGGACAATGTCTGTAACGTGAGACAGGCTAGTTGGAGACTGTACTACCAGCACCTTAGCCATATTCTACATCAGGTCTGAGAAGCCTTTGATCGTCTCCTGGCTAGGCAGGGTTTGTTGTGACTCCAAATTGTTCCCTGTCGTCTCATCTTGCTCACTCTCTCTGTGTGAACCACTGTACTCTGTGTCTGGTTCCGAATCTCCAGGCAAGCTAAAATGCTGTGTGTTTGCAATTGTGTAGACTTCACTGTCTAAGGTCGCATAACTACTGTTGTGATGGTCTTCTCAAAGGGGAATGCCCCCTATGCACCTTGGGTGTTTGGTGCTCTGAATGCCAGTTCATTCCCTCATCATGCCCAGCTGCTTTAGTGGGATGTGCCCTGGAGCGCCTATCATGACGAGTACCCCCTGCTCCATGTGAGGGGGATTGAGACCGTGAGCACACATCACAAGGGAGCCTTGCAGCTCCTTTGAAGCTTCAGTGGGAGGGGCCCGGTACCGATGGATCAGGGCTCCAGTCACCCCACTCTGTTGAAGTACGCTTCGGAACAGATGCTGGGTGAACTGTAGCC
>NW_015169789.1:363779-365252 GCF_001447785.1 Gekko japonicus
GTGCTCTGGAGTCTAGTGGCCCGATGTGGATCCATCTTCCGCCAAGATCTGAAGTAGCAGTGCGGAATGTATGGACGGTGATTTTGTTCGAACTGATTTGCTCAGGGCTTTCTTCGACCCTGGTCTCAGTGTCTCGGCTGATTGGTGCCCTGCCGGACCTGATTGTCTAATGGTTTTACTGAGGGGGAATCAGTGGATATCTCAGTCACAAGCAATGGCATGATCTTTCATTTCTGCTGGTGGCACTCCTCAGTGGGCTTTGCAACCATGTCTGTTGTACTGCCCTTGGCTGGTTTACAGTTGTGTTTTTTTTTAGCCCCCCAGAGGGGATTTTTTAAATTGCATTTTTATAAAGACTACAAACTACAACAGAAAAAGGGAAGTGGACTACATTAAGGGATAACGAAAATATACCCACTACTATCTAAAAACCCAAGAGAGGAGATAATCTAGTTAGCTTGGCACACGTTATCTCTCACTCACGCTAATCCCATTATGAACTGATTCAACTATAGTATTATCTTTTTCATAACTATCACTGTTAACCCGAAAGACCCCTAAGCATCTAGTGTAAAAAAAAAATAACGTTTTTCAAAGGCACAGTTCAGAGTCCTTCAGCCTTCATTTCCCCTTGCCCAGTCTCTTCCGCAGTTTATAAGGACTTTTAGGGGCAACTGCCCCTTTCTCTGATAGAGAGTCCTCTCCGGAAGACCCCGAGTCCAGCTCGCCACTGGACTTACTGTCCATCCCTTCTTTTTTTCCCCTCCTCTGGCTCTCCCATCTAGACTCTCAAAAATTCCCGTGCTTTCTGAACAGAGTCAATCTTTTCCTTTTTATCCTTGATTTTGAAGATCACGTATTCTGGTGTTAGCCATCTGTATCCAATTGCGTTTGTCTGGAGAAAAAGAATTAAATCTTTGTACTTCTTTCTCCTTTGTCTTATTTCAAATGGAATGTCTTTTAGGATTCTGATAGCATTATCTCCAACTTTCAAAGGAGCTCCAGATGCCGCTTTCAAGATTGCATCCCTCACACATCTCTTCGAGAATCTTATTACTATTTCCCCAGGCAGATTGTTTTTCTTTATATATCCTGAATATGACCTGTAGGCCACATCCATATCGCTCAGCAAAGGTTCCGCCTTCATCTCTGTCATTGGGGCCAATAATTCACTCATCTTCTCCTTCAGATTCTCTCCTTTAGTCTCTGGAAGGCCCTGAAAGCGAAGAATCAAATTAGCTTTTTCCATGTATAGTTGTAACAGCTGATCTTCCGTGGAGATTTGCTTCTTTTCCAGCTTTTGTACTTTCTTCTTCACTTTTTGTGCAGTGGCGTCCACTTCTTTCACCTTCTCAGCTATTTGAGGCATCATTTTAAGTGTCTCACTCAACTGTGTTTGCTGGGTGGTGATACAGTGATTCATTGTTGACAGCTGCTGCTTGAGATTATTCATCTGGTCCAGCAGAGGGCGCG
>NW_015169789.1:365488-367187 GCF_001447785.1 Gekko japonicus
AATTTTTGACAGCTGCTGCTTGAGATTATTCATCTGGTCCAGCAGAGTGCGCATGGATTCCGCCAATGTCTTTGCCAGCTCGCTGGTTGCTTCCGGTCTTGGGCTCTCAGTCTCTTTTGCTTTTAAAAGTTTCTCTTTCTCCGTCCTCTTCCCCGCTATCTTTGTGGATTGTTTACTTTAACCGATATTTTTAAAGTCTCTGAATATGTGCTTGTACGCTTGAACTCGCCTTGGTAAGTCTTTCTTAACAGTTTTATTCACTTTTTCTTCCGCTCCCCCCCCCAATTTGCTTTTAAGTACGTGCGTTTGGGAGGTGTCCCTCCCCCGCTCGCCTCACTTTCTGTTCTGTGGGGGGTTTGGGGAGCTTTCTTTTCCTTTTATTTAAATGCTTAGATTGAACTCACGTTCATAGTTGGTCCTCAGACCTCATTTAAGCTCCGTTTCTTTCGCTCGACCTCCTGCGCTTGCCCCGGTCAGTGTCGCTTGGTTCCATTCAGTCTCATAGCACGAAGAACCTTTGGGATGGAGAGGCGCCTCAATTCCCCAGCATCGCGCCGGCGAAGAGGCAACCCCTTGAGAGTCCCATGGCCAGAGCCCCTTCAGCCGGGTCTCTGGGGAGGTGACGATCCTGCGCACCCCCTCCTTCGGCCAGAGTGCAACTTCACCCCCGGGAGGTCCAGGAGGTGCAACTGCTCAGCACGCCACCATAAACCGGAAACCTACAGTGTTTTGTTTTTGAAGAGCACTTACTCAATCCCACCAGTCTCTTGGGCGGTTTGTCTGTTCTGGCCTTTTTCTGTTTATGTACGGCCACAGACTGCTGCGCTGAATCTCCCCGCTCAACGGGTGGGGGAGGCAGCGATTGCTGTTTTGCTCTGGGGTCAGTCATAGTTGGAACTAGGGAACGCTCTAATAGGAAAACTCTGAGGTGAGCCGCCCTGTTTTTTCTCTCCTGGCCAGTGAATTTACTACAAAAGGTGCAGCTTCCAATTTTGTGGTCCTCACCCAGGCAGCACAAGCACTTGTGCCCGTCGGTTGGGGGAATTTTAGCCCAACAATTCAGGCAACCCTTAAAAAAGGGCTTTGGATACAAATGGAAAATAATAAATAATAAATAATAGACCACCCCTGCCCTGCGCAGCAGTGAGGGAGGGGTTTTAGAGGCTTATTATTGTCTTTTTCCTTTACAGTTTGTGTTCATCTGAAGCGGCTTTCCCCAAGAGACGCAGAAAGACATTTGGTCAGGAGGCAGTTAAAAAACGAACTGGGGGGAAAGGGGTGGAGTCTGCCTCAGCCACTGAGCATGCTCAGTAGCGAGGACTGTACGGGGCGACACCATGTCAGGTAGGAGTCTATAAGCTTTTCTAGGCTTCCCGGAGAGGGTTCAACGGGGGCGTGAAACCCATTGTGTGTGGACTGCGCAGAGACCACAAAGAAGATCTGAAATATATGAAATACCTGTTTTTTTAAAAAAAATCAAAAAGCCCCTGAACATGGTACGGCTTTAAAAACATAAAACATCTTTTATAATTCAGTAAGCATGCGAAAGTATACTATTAGGCATATTTAGGAAATGTTAATGCTATTTTTAGTCCAGTAAGGTCCTTTAGTCCAGTAAGGCCCTTACTAGGGCAAGCAGCAGCAATAGTGCAAATTGTATACTCAACATGTGCTTGCGGGGAGGGCGGGGTAAAAATAC